>NC_079507.1:20424476-20724476 GCF_030052815.1 Hevea brasiliensis
AAGCCCTTCCTCTCCATACAAAATCAGTAGAATAAACTTAGTATACTTGATATTTTATGCACACATGCTACCCTCATATTTACATTCTTCAAAAACCTTTCATTGACAACCAAATCATTATCCCTTTAGTCCCATTACAACCCTTTTAAAGACCTTTCGATCTTTTGAAAAGTGTACGCTACATTAGTGGAGTAGAGAATCGAGATATGCCTATGGAGTTGGAGTTAAATTAAACTCACTACAATTATCCATAATAGAGACAAATATAGAGGAGTAAGTGTTTCTCAAATTTATCCTGATAAAATAAGTTATTTGTGACTTATTAATAGCCTTGCACAGAGGAATAACTAGTCAAAACACCATGAAAGGAGGTGAATTTCCAAATAGGCAGCTATTAGATCCCTTATGCCTTAAAAGAGGGTAAATTGTATGAAGGATTAGAGGAGTTCAATTATGCGTTTATTGAATTGTTGGTTATATTCCTAAGTTATCCCCTGAAATGCGTTTTAAAACAGAGTTTCATTTTGCTTGAGGATAAGCAAAAGTTTGAGTTTGGGGGTATTTGATACACTTAAATTGTATAGATGTTTTTAAACACATTTTTATACTATCTCATAGCATTTAGGTAAAGTAATCTCATGCATAGTAGCTGATTTCATTAGTTTTTGTAATTTCTATTGTCAAGCTCTTAATTACATGTTTTCTGCATCATTTTAGGTTTTTGGGTGAAGCCCCAGGGTATAAGAGTCCAGAAGGAAACTTGGAAAGGCCAAAGGATTGTGAAAGCTATTGATACACCTTACACGGGTCGTGTAAGCAAAGCCACAGACCCATGTAACCTTCTGCCAGATAAAAGCCAGAGAGCCAATGGAGGAACAAAAGTACACGGTTAGTGTAATTAGACCTGTGTAATCTGTAGGGACCCGTGTAAGTCTCTGTCGGGCACAAGCTTGAAGAATTTTCTGAGAACAAAAGTACACGGGTCGTGTAACCAGGCCCGTGTAGCCAACGCAGACTCGTATAAACCTCTTTGCCAATGTAAGACTCTACCATTCCGCTCCAGTAAGTTACATGGCCCGGGGCAGTGTAGTGACACACGAGCCGTGTATCATGTGGTAGCCAGTTTCCTAGCCTGAATTCTCGCTCTTGTTTACACATTCAAAACAGACTTTTAAGGCTTTTTGGACTCAAAATGACCTAACCCTAGAACAGCTATTATAAATAGAAGTAGAAAATATCATGAAAGGGGGATCAATCTTTTTACAGAGCTTTTTAAGAGTTTCAGAAGAGTACTAGCTTCTACATTCTCTTCAGTCGTCTTGAGGAGAAGAATATCAGTATTAAGGAGGAGTTTTTTAGCCGAAGTTCCACAAAATCAAAGCTGTAAACCCTCTTCGGTTCTTTCATTCCATTTTCTTAAACGGATTTTTATTGTTCTTTACTTCATTTTTATTATGTTTGCTGAACTCACAATGAGTGAGTAACTTTCATATTTTAGAATTGGGAGAGTAATGCTTGTAATCATTATTATGGATAAACATTAAGTTTTATTTATTGGATTTGAGATTTGTTGATTGATTTAATTTCTTGTGATCTTAATGCATGCTATGTGTTAGTACCTACCTAGTATTGATTATAGATATTAATTGAAGGACTAAAAGGTGAAGATTAATATTAGAAAATCAAGATTTTGAACCTAGAAAATCTGACCTAGAGATAGGTTGATAACCTTTGTGGAGTTTTAAAATTAATCAAAGATCTTAAGGGGTTTTAATTAATTTAATCACCATGAAAGTAGAGTTTAGGGTGATTCAAACACACCTTGGGTGCCTTGAGAGAGGACCTAAGATATCTTAGGATTAATTTCCATCAAGGCAACTGATTCTCAATCCAATGAATAAATGAAGTCACATCCATAGTGAGATTCAATTGTGAAATCTTAATTCCAGAATCATTTCAAAATAGATTATCCAATTTAGATTTATTATCCTTTTTATCCCAGCTTTTGAAATAGACAAATTTCACTTCCTCATTATATTCGACTGCCTAGACAGCCAAAATTACTATGTAGATTGGTACTTACTAATCACATTCCTTGTGGGACGATACTCTACTTACTACTTTATTACTTATTAGAGATCTGTGCACTTGCGGGGTTGTAAAACCAACAAACAGTGATCATGGTAGAGAATTTGAAAATGGGAAATTTGATAAATTTTGTAACTCACTAGGGATCACTCATAATTTTTCTTCTCCTAGGACTCCCCAACAAAATGGTATTGCTGAAAGAAAAAATATAACTCTTTTAGACATGGGGAGAACTATGTTAAATGAATATAATTTGCCTACTTATTTTTGGGTGGAACCCATTAATATGGCTTGTTATGTTTCAAATAGAGTTTTGATTAGACCTATTTTGAAGAAAACACCTTATGAGCTATGGAATGGCAAGAAACATAAAATAGGTTATTTTAGTGTTTTTTGTTGTAAATGCTTCATTTTGAATACCAAAGATAATTTAGATAAATTTAGCTCCAAAACTGATGAAGGTATCTTCTTAGGGTACTCTACATCTAGTAAAGCATATAGAGTCTTCAATAAGAGAACCTTAGTTGTTGAGGAGTCAATGCATATTGTATTTGATGAAGATAACCCCTTTAGTCCTAAAAAGGATATTTCTTATGATGATGATGTTGTAAGTAATCTTGATGAGTTGATTCTTGAAGATCCTCAATCTACTGGAATTCAAGATCAACACATGGAAGATCCCTTGAAGGACTTGGGAGTTAATCAAGTTGAGCTTCAAGAGCAACAAGGTCAACCAGTTTCAAATCAATAAGTTTAACAAGATCTACCCAAAAATGGGAAATTTAAGAAGGATCATCCTAAAGACCTAATCATTAGTGAGACATTAAAAGGGGTAACAACTAGATCCTCTCTTAGAAATATATATAATCACCTTGCATTCATTTCTCAAATAGAACCTAGGAGCATAAATGAGGCCATTAATGATGAGAGTTGGGTACTTACAATGCAAGAGGAGCTCAATCAGTTTGAAAGGAATAAGGTTTGGACCTTAGCTCCTAGGCCAAAGGACCATCCATCCAAGGGCATCAAATGGGTGTTTAGAAACAAATTAGATGAGGATCGAAACATAACTAGGAATAAAGCTAGGTTAGTAGCTAAAGGCTATAACTAAGAGGAGGCTATTAACTATGATGAAACCTTTACCCCCATAGCTAGATTAGAAGCCATTAGAATCTTGCTTGCATATGCATCATACATTAATTTTAAGCTTTTCTAAAAGGATGTTAAAAGTGTTTTTCTAAATGGTTTTATTGATAAGGAGGTATATGTTGAGCAACCTCCTGGTTTTGAAAACCATGAGTTTCCAAACCATGTTTTTAAATTGACTAAAGCCTTGTATGGTTTGAAACAAGCTCTTAGAGCTTAGTATGAAAGGTTTAGTAACTTTTTTTTTGCAAAACAGTTTTTCAAAAGGAAAAGTTGATACAACTCTTTTTGTTAAAAATCATGTAAATGGCATCCTTGTAATACAAATATATGTTGATGATATTATATTTGGTGCTACTAATGAGTGTTTGTGTGAGGAGTTTGCTAATACCATGAAGAGTGAGTTTGAGATGAGCATGATGGGAGAACTCAAGTTCTTCCTTGGGCTTCAAATCAAGCAAGCTAAAGATGGCATCTTCATCAACCAAGCCAAGTACACTAAAGAATTGATCAAGAGGTTTGGAATGCAGAATAGCAAGCCAAGTAGAACTCTAATGAGCAAGTTGACAAGGATGAAAAAGGAAAACTGATTACTGAAAAGCTCTATAGATATATGATTGGTAGTCTCTTATATCTCACAGCTAGTAGACCAGACATTATATTTTTCGTATGTTTATATGCACATTTTCAATCATGTCCTAAAGAGTCTCATTTGCATGCTGTTAAACATATTCTCAAATACTTGAATGGTACATTGCATTTAGGTCTATGGTATCCTAGAAATGCATCCTTTGATTTATGTTCCTACTTGGATACCGACTTTACTGGAAGCATCCTTGATAGGAAGAGTATCTCAGGTACTTGTCAATTCCTAGGACACTCTTTAGTTTCTTGGTGTAGCAAGAAATAAAACTCAGTTGCACTTTCCATGCCCAAAGCTGAATATATGGCTGTGGGTCTTTGTTATAGCCAAATACTTTGGATCAAGCAACAATTGAGAGACTTCAAAGTATCTATTGATCACATACCTATTAAATGTGATAGCACAAGTGCACTCAATTTGACTAAAAACCCCATACAACATTCTAGAACTAAGCATATAGATATTAGACATCATTTTATACATGATCATGTAGTGAACGGTGATGTTGTTCTTGAGTTTGTTGATACACATCACCAATTAGCTGATATTTTTACAAAACCTTTGTGTGAAGATAGGTTCAATTTCATTAAGAGAGAATTAGGCATGCTTGACAACCTTGATGCTTGAGATTGTGATTTACTGTTCACATTATTGTTCATATGAACAAAATATTGGTTTCCTATTTTTTGCTGTCATATGATTACAATATCATTCCTCATTTATTTAGATTGTTCTCCTTGATTGTTCTATGAAGGTTATTTGCTAAAATTTTATTGTTGCTTTGAATAGACTCCTTAATGGTTTTACAAGTCTTATGCAAATGAAATTACTAAATTTGTATTTTAGTCTTTTTAGCTCTTTGTAGGCTATTCTTGAGAATAACTGTTTATGCTGCCTCTAAATTGAGCATACACTAGATATGTGGTTTGTACAATATAGTTGTATTCATGATAGTATTCAAATTCAATAAGCTATGCCTTGTCTTAGAATTGCATCTTTTAAGTTTTCCATTATATGAAGTGTTCTTGTAATCTTTATATATTGTCATATGTTCTTATATCTTTTGGCATGGTGGTATGCCTTTGAATGATGCCATAATTTTTGTATATCTTTCTTTCTAGAGTGTATTTTGATGATGCCAAAAGGGAGAGATATATAGCTAGTGGATGAATAGTTCCAAATTTTAGGCTTTAAATATGATATATAAATGATGATTTAGTAGGATACATGTTTTGGGTATACTTATGTGATGCTTCTTGATAATCCTTTGATACATATTCTGAATTGTTTTTTTATAGAAAAATAACTTTGCATCATCATTCACCTAGGACTCATGGCATTGCATTCATTGAGTCAAAGCCTCTCTTATGTGCACTCCAAATTCTATTTATTAAGGCACAAACTATTTTTTAAAGGGGGAGTACATTAAGGGGGAGAATTTCTGAAAAATACACACTTCACTTGTGCTTAATTTTCCTCATCCACTAATTGTTTGTCATCATGAAAAAGGGGGAGATTGTTGGACCTAGGTGTTTTAACCCATGTTTTAATGATAATAAATAATTAGCATGCTACTAATATACTTTGAAAGTGTTTATATTGAGTTTGTAGGCCCTATATTCAAAATTGCCAAATTGCTTCAAATCAAGGTTAAGGAAGAGCAAGATAAGGAAGCAAACATTTATGAGACCTTACAATGTAACTTTTATTTATTTTGTATCTTGTAAATCTCATTTAATTAATTGTGTTGGCTCAAGTCTAGGTGGTACTAAGAATATCTTATTCAACTTAGTTTTAACCTAATTCTTTATTAAGGGAAAATTAAATAAATTTTTCAAAAATGCAAAATTAATTTTGAAAAGTATTTTAGTTGCAAAATACATTGAATTAGCTTTCCAATGGTTCAAACAAATCAAAAATCCAAGTTCGAATCAAAAAGTTATGAGGTTTTTTAAACTCTTAATTTCTTAGTGTCTTTGCTTATAATTTTTCTTGATCAATGAGGAGTAAAATGAAATTTTCACATTTCAGAAATGCAAATTTGTTTTTGAAAGTGTTTTTATTGAAAAGTTTATCAAATTAGCTTTCCAACAATTTAAACAGATTGAAAATCCGAGTTCCAGTAAAAAAATTATGCATTTTTCGAAGCCTAAGTGTCCTTTTCACAATTTCTGTCCAGAGAGAACTTCGGCAGCCGAAAGTGGGAAGTTTGGCTGCCAAAATTCATTCTTTAAATCACGATTTTTAAGTGTTAAAAGCCATTTTTTCTAGAGAGCACTCCGACAGCTGAAAGTGGGAACTTCAGCAGCCGAAAGTGACTTTTTGAAAGCTATTTTTTGGCGCTCCAACCTTTGGCAGCCGAAGTAAATAACTTCAGCAGTCAAACCTAGGTTTTGCAACTTGATAAAATAGAGCTTTGGGTAGTTGAACAGCTAGTTTAGCATTTAATGCACCCCCAACGGTTATTTTCATGCAAAAACTATAAATAGACACTATTTATTACTGGAAACAAGTTTTACAACAATAATCTTTTTGGAAATTTATTGTGTTCTAAAGATTTTCTTCATTCTTTCTCTTTATAACTTGAGCTACCATAGTTAATGTTGAGAACTTGATATTTAAGTTGTAAATTCTTTATTCTAAGAGTTCATTCAAGATTATTGTGAGCACTTATTATAATTTTGAGTATGATAGAGCTTTAAATAGCTCTTAAGTGTAAAGGGATTTGTAAAAGAGCAAAGGTTTGCTCTTGTGGTAATTGTAGGGAGTTTATTCTTCACCCAAAGAAGAATTTTAGTGGAGTTAACTCTCAAGAAAGGCCTTGAGGAGAGGACGTAGGCTTGAGATAGCCGAACCCCTATAAATCTCTTGTATCATCATTCTTCCTTTACTCTTCTTTGTGTTTAAATTTCTTTTAATCTTTAATTTTGCAATTAGAACCCAATTCACTCTCCCCCCCCCTCTTCTCTTGGGTTGCTACAAGGGACAACATCCATTTTAGTTTAAATTTCAAAGAAAATTATTTTTTTTCCTCTCCTTTGTTCTTGTTACATGCAAAAGGTTTGGCCTTGAGTTTTCTTAGCAAATTGATTATCTTGGAAGTGTAACACCCCTATGTTCGGTAGTACGTTCTATTGTTCCGGTGATAGTGTCTGTCCGGACAGCTAGGATGCCTAGAACTATACTTAGATATGGGTGAGGAGACATAAAATAATAAAATACAAGAAAAGAAAATACAAGAAAAAGAAAAGGAAAACTAATAGTAATGAAATGTAACCAAGTTAAACGAGCCGAGAATCATAGCGATGGGTGACCGCACTGGGAAGTTGTGGCATGGACCGTTGACTAGCCCTGGACTGCGAGAAACCTTGAAAAATATTTTGAAGACTTAAATAAACATCTATTGAAGTATAAATGTCATTAGAAATATCAAAGAAAAATTAATTAATTAGTACAAAGAAAAACGAGAAATCGAGAAAACGACAAAACTCGGTGTTACCAAAAAATCGGGAATGCAACCCGAATAGGGGCATTGTAGTCAATTGACATCCCGAGTTGCCTTTTGACCTAAATGTCCATTAAAAAAAATGATATTAAACTTTGAAAATACCATGAAAAATTAAAATGAGATACATTATGTAAATAGTGAAAGTGTGGTGGCCAAATTGTAAAAATTGGAAAGTTTAATATTAAAATAGATTTTTAATCAATTAGTGCTCCACTAACATCACTTAAGTGGACCTTTAATCAACCTTTGGATAGAAAATTCTGTCATCTTAAACCTTTGGAAGAGTGGCCGAAATGAACTCCATGGGAGACTCCATGGCCAAACTCACATCCACACCCATGCATCCATCATTCAAGCTTCCTTTCACCATAAATCCTTTATTAAACCTTGCATACTCAGCTTGGGGAAAACATTGGCAGCAAAAAGAAGAAGTTTGGGTGAGGTTTTGAAGAACTTCAAAAGTGGTAAGTGAGTGTTTTCAATTGTTTCATTAAAAGTGTAACCAAGGTTATGGGTAGTTGATTTATGGAAGAATTTTTTAAGTTTGATGTTTTAATAGAGATGTACATTTTGGCAGCCATAGAAATTCAGTATATGTAGCTTGTTTTTACTTGTTTATGGTTGTTTAAGATGTTGTTATTGATGGCAGCATGGATATGTGTATAATGATTTGGAATTGGGTATGTAAATGGGGTATGTTCATGTGGTTAAATAATGTAAATGGACTTGAGAAAATTCTGTATTATAGTGTGCATATTGAGAATGGTTACAAGCTGTCCAAAATGACCAAAAATATGTTGTTAAAGGTGTTAATGGTAAGGTACAAACCAGAATTAGCATGAAGGAAGTAATTTGGTAAGTGTTGAATATGTAATTGGTAAGTGATGAGAAGTGTGTAGTAAGGCAGTGTATGTTTTGGCTTAGAACCTTAAGTGTGTGACTCCAATTGGTATGAAACCAATTGGAGGTGAAACTAGGCACAAAATGTGCCAACTTTCATGAAGGAAGCTTACCATAATTCTGCCTAGAAGGTGACTTGAAAAATGACCAAATCCAGATTAGTGACTTGAAAGCCTGAAAATTGACCATTTGGGCAGTAGTTAGTGTTTTGAGAATAACTCACTCAAAACAGATCCAATTGACCTGAAATTTTTACCATGAGACATAGATCTACAATTCTTATGAAGACACCAAAGCCCAGAAATGGCCAGAACCAAGCCAAATAGCTTACACAAGTTCGAGTACCAAAACTAGCAGAACCAAAAGTGACCTAAATATGACCTAAGCTTACCATTTTAGTGCATTCTGTCTAGCATTGGTAAATTGACCATATCTTGGTCTACATAACTCAGAATGACCTGAAATTTTTCCTCGCATGCAATAAGACATAGACCTACAAGTTCATAGTTTGGACCAAAACTCGAAAACCGAGGAAACTAGGTCGTCTGGCTAGGTCAAAATAGTACACCGAAATCCGGTAAATTGCAATAAAATGCAATACACTTGAAAATGAATTTGATAATATATACCAACACTAAAGGGCTATAAAACGTGACGTATTGGTAATATTGGAATTGACTCACTTAGAGTGCATCAAGGGTCAACATTATAAGTTGACTAATGAAATGAATTGAAGGGAATAGTACTAAAAAAAATTTAGATATTTGATTTTTTGGTTGGAAACAAATTCATTGAGTACTGAAACACTTTAAATTGTGTGTTTCAGTTGATAAGGATATTGAGAAGTATAAAGAACATTGAGTCAAGGCCTAAGAGCGACTGAAATCAGGTTTGTGCGCAACTAGTTTTTAACTGATTTTGTTATGAATATTTCATATGATTAAATGACATATTTTTCTTATGTATTATGTTTAACAACCATTGGATTTAATTCAATGATTATTGAAATTGTTATAGTATGTATGAATTTAGCTTTGTGAAATGATATTTCCACAAGTATTAAGCACTGTTGTGAATTGAATAAATTATGTTTTGAAAAATTGTGGTAAAACATGTTTTGAATTGTGATGTGAAAAGTGCATGGAAAAATGTAAATTTATGATTTGAATTGTGATGAACATAAAAATTATTGGATATTGGAATTGACTTTGAATCGAATTGTATTGTGATTTATGCTCACTAAAAGGATTGTGATATTGTTTTATATCTCACTATAGATGCTTGACTAGGTTATTACCCATCTCTCTCATTTGTTGAGAAGACAATGGAGTTAGTTGTGTTTTGATTACCATGGTACGTGCACAGGCTTAGATTCTCCTCTTATTAGAGCTTAGATCTAAGTTTTATGTTATAGCCCTTTCAGAAGATTCATTATTGTGATGTGTACTGTGCACGATGATTCGACCTCCCCGACCATAGGGAGTTAGAATCTGATTCAACCTCCCCGATCATTGGGAGTTAGAATCACCCCGAAGATGGCCCTTTCGGATTAGTCTTGCATAGTTAGTGAGATAAAGAATGGTTTTTGAGATAAAGAATGGTTTTTGAATAGTAAAGAATTGTGATTTCAATTATGATTTATGTATAATTGATTTTGTTAGAATTACCTTAAGCGGTTAGTTATGATTTGATAAATTGAATTTCGTGATCAAAGTCATTTTATACAAATAATTTATATTATTGGCAATGAATATTTTGAGTTTTGGAATTTGATGAGTATTCAGATTTCTAAATTATTTACTGTAAATTTTATCAATGTATATTGTACTATGTTTTAAATTATAGTTGTGCACCACTGAGTTCACCACTCAGCGATAGCTTTGTATGCTATCACAGGTGAAAAGAGCATAGAGCAATTGAGTAAGCTTCCTTGAAGAGACATTTAGATCAGCTTCAGGTATACCTATGTACACAGGTTTTGATGTATACATGTAACAATATGTATGTAAATTATTTGAGCAGTTGTATAAAAACTCATGTAAAATATTTTGATATGTAATTAAATGTAAATTATTGTAAATGTAAATTTGAGATTTCATTTACCTGAATAGTTTTGTAATGTTAATTTTGAGTCTTGTAATCAAGGTAATGTTTCTTTTATGATGAGGTTGGTTTGAAAATAAATTGATTTGATTATTGAGATTAAATTGTGAGTTGACATGAAGTTTATTGGAGTTGTATTTGAGAAAACATATTGGGAGTGTTTTCCTTTTCAGGTTTGAAGAACTGTTTTCTCAAAACACAGCCGGCACTTTGCCGAAATTTTGAAAAAAAAATTATAATATCAGATTTTAATCGATGATTTAAATTTCACGAAAATTGTTTTAAAATCCCTTGTAGTATATCTAATGGGTTATCGGTTGGCGAAGTACGGTAATTCATTAGGTGTACTACGGGATCATGTTACATCTTACAGAGGAGTAGGGTGTGACATGTTTTGTGGTATCAGAGCAATGGTTTTAAAGTAAATTTTGAACTGTGAATTTGAAATCTTTTTGTTAGTAACTACAACTGCTCAAATGTTTGATACATATAGTACATCTACATCATAAATATGAATTAATGAAGAGAAATCTCCTTGTGTTGGTTGTGCAGGAATAGAAAATCCTATGAAAAGATATGGAAGAGAAGAATGAGACAATAGAACAGTCTGTGATGGCAGAAGTACAAGTTGAGGCCCCAACCCCACAAAGTGTCGAAGGCCCGACTGTACCAGTTTTACCGGTACAATTTACTGCACAAATAGCCCAACAAATGGCCATTTTCTTTCAACAAATGGCTGATACTCTGTCAGCTCAAACTCAAGCACAAACCCAACCCCCACAAGGGCAACAAGAAATAGAGAAGAGGGAGAGACCTATGGGTTAGAGCTTGAACAGTAATTTGGGGAAGAGAAAAGAATTTGAGGAGTTCCGAGCTCAGGGATATGACAAGGCGGATCATCAGGGCAGAGAACACCAAGATCTAGTCGTCGAACAACCAGAAGTTCCTGTTCTGCCCGTTTCTGCCATGTTTGTGGTAAGCTACATGGAGGTATTTGTCGTAAGGCCTCTGGAGCCTATTATAATTGTGGAAATCTTGGACACTTTGTTAGAGATTGTACTAGAGCACCTCGATCTGCTCTCCGGAGTTCATAGACAATCAGTCAGAGTCGAGATAGAAATAGAGTTGGTACTCCTCACCGCCATAACACAGTGAATCAACCTGAATATAGTAGCGCACTAGTCAGAGCGTCCACTATGCGCCAAGGGGAAAGAATAGAAACTTTGGATGTAGCTGCTGGTAAGTTCTTAATTTTTGAAAGAAACAATTAGTTATTATTTTATCCCAGCACTATTTAGTTGTGTGCTAGTGTTAGAACTGTATGTTCTGTTGCTATTCCTTTACATGGGAATGAATTTTGATGTATTAGTGACTAGTCCTTTAGGATAAAAACTATAATAACAAGTATGATTGACATTAATTTTGGAAGAATTGTTAGCTAAAAGTATTTTCCAATACACCATAAATTATAAAGCTAATTGGCGAGCCTACTTAATATAAGGCAAGAGGACCTAAAAGTAAGTTACAATAATAGAATTGCTCTAGATGAGGGCAAAGATGTTACTGTTAGTAATTGTCAAGGGATATTGTAATCAGAATCGGTTTAGGATATTAGTGGATTCAAGAAAGATAAGATGTTAGAAAACCTAGTCCATGAGGTTATAACGTAGTGACTATGTAATGTTCTCGATATTTGTATTGTAAGCTGCAGATTACAGTACCAACACGGGATTATTGTGTAGAGCGACGTGCTTCCTCGTGGTACAATAAAATAAGAATATTTGTAAGTAATATACAAATTGATACAGTTATGCCTGAATAGAGTACTATTATGAGAAATAAATGTGATAATTTTAGTCAGAAATTTAAAACTTCAGAACTAGCCTATCGAAAGACTACACTTGTAAGGTAGCTGGAGTCAGTAACTCGGTTACAATAATGTGAACTACCTGTACCACAGTAATTGCTATAAGTTTAGAGATATCAATACGACTTATCATCCTCAGATGGATGGACAGTCGAAACAAGTAATTTAGGTAAATTCTGAAACTCATTTAGTTTGTGTAAATAATGAAATGAAATGATAATAATAACCTGTAAAATGTAATAAGCCCTCGAGAATATGCTGAGAACTTGTTTCCTTGAATCCGAGGGGAGATGGGACAGATACCTCCCACTAACAGAATTTGTATACAATAATAAGTGTCAAGCTAGCATACAAAAAGCACCCTATGAAACATTGTAAGGGAATGGATAACTTTGGATTTTGTGATGAGACTTCCGAGGACACAGAATAGTCATGATGTAGTATGGGTCATAGTTAATAGACTAACCAAGTCTGCTCACTTTTTGCCAGTCCGGATGGACTATAGTTGGAGAGATTGGCCAGATTGAACATAAATGAGATTGTAAAACTGCATGGAGTGCCAGTATCGATTGTATCTGATAGAGATCATAGGTTCACTTCTAGATTCTGGGGTAGTCTTCAAAGAACCCTAGGAACTAGATTGAACTTCAGCACAGCATTTCACCCATAAACAGATGGCCAGTCTGAAAGGGTAATTCAGATATTGGAGGATATGCTACGGGCTTGTGTGATTGAGTTTGAAGGTAGTTGGGATATACACTTGCCTTTAATTGAGTTTGCTTATAACAACAGTTACTAATCAAGCATTGGGATGCCTCCATATGAAGCTTTATATGGCAGAAAGTGCAAATTTCCCCTATGTTGGGATGAAGTAGGTGAAAGGAAGATGATTGGGCTAGAAATTATTCAGCAGACAGAGGAAAAGATCAGATTGATCAGAGATCAACTCAAGGCTGCATCAGACCATCAGAAGTCCTATATTGATATGAAAATGAGAGATATTGAATATGCAGTGGGTGATAAGGTATTCCTTAAAGTTTCTCTTTAGATGAGGATTATGAGATTTGGCAGAAAGGGAAAACTGAGTCCTCGTTTTATCGGACCATACGAGGTTCTAGAGAGAGTGGGTCCTTTGGCATACCGGTTAGCATTACCTCCAGAGCTAGAAATGATACACAGTGTCTTCCATGTGTCCATGTTAAGGAGGTATAGATCTAACCCATCTCATGTACTATTAGTTGAAGAGATTGAGGTAAATCCAGGCCTCTCATATGAGGAATAACCCATAGAAATTCTGGCACATGAGGTGAAGCAGCTGAGAAACAAATAGATACACCTAGTTAAAGTGCTGTGGAACCATCATTCAGGCCAGGAAGCTACTTGGGAATGTGAAGAAGACATGAGGAGACAACACCCACAACTATTCAGAAACTGATGCCAGGTAAAATTTTGAGATGAAATTTATTTTAAGGGGGGGAGAATTGTAACACCCCTATGTTCAGTAGTACGTTCTATTGTTCCGGTGATAGTGTCTGTCCGGACAGCTAGGATGCCTAGAACTATACTTAGATATGGGTGAGGAGACATAAAATAATGAAATACAAGAAAAGAAAATATAAGAAAAATAAAGGAAAAATAATAGTAATGAAATGTAACCAAGTTAAACGAGCCGAGAACCATAGCGATGGGTGACCACACTGGGAAGTTGCGGCATGGACCGTTTACTAGCCCTGGATCGCAGAAAACCTTGGAAAATATTTTTAAGACTTAAATAAACATCTATTGAAGTATAAATGTCATTAGAAATATCAAAGAAAAATTAATTAATTAGTACAAAGAAAAACTAGAAATCGAGAAAATGACAAAACTCGGTGTCATCAAAAAATTAGGAATGCAACCCGAATAGGGGCATTGTAGTCAATTGACATCCCGAGTTGCCTTTTGACCTAAATGTCCATTAAAAAAAAATGATATTAAACTTTGAAAATACCATGAAAAATTAAAATGAGATACATTATATAAATAGTGAAAGTGTGGTGGCCAAATTGCAAAAATTGGAAAGTTTAATATTAAAATAAATTTTAAATCAGTTAGTGCTCCACTAACATCACTTAAGTGGCCCTTTAATCAACCTTTGGACAGAAAATTTTGTCATCTTCAACCTTTGGAAGAGTGGCCGAAATGAACTCCATGGGATACTCCATGGCCAAACTCACATCCACACCCATGCATCCATCATTCAAGCTTCCTTTCACCATAAATCCTTTATTAAACCTTGCATACTCAGCTTGGGGAATATTGGCAGCAAAAAGAAGAAGTTTAGGTGAGGTTTTGAAGAACTTCAAAAGTGGTAAGTGAGTGTTTTCAATTGTTTCATTAAAAGTGTAACCAAGGTTATGGGTAGTTGATTTATGGAAGAATTTTTTAAGTTTGATGTTTTAATAGAGATGTACATTTTGGCAGCCATAGAAATTCAGTATATGTAGCTTGTTTTTACTTGTTTATGGTTGTTTAAGATGTTGTTATTGATGGCAGCATGGATATGTGTATAATGGTTTGGAATTGGGTATGTAAATGGGGTATGTTCATGTGGTTAAATAATGTAAATGGACTTAAGAAAATTCTGTATTATAGTGTGCATATTGAGAATGGTTACAAGCTATCCAAAATGACCAAAAATATGTTGTTAAAGGTGTTAATGGTAAGGTACAAACCAAAATTGGCATGAAGGAAGTAATTTGGTAAGTGTTAAATATGTAATTGATAAGTGATGAGAAGTATGTAGTAGGGAAGTGTATGTTTTGGCTTAGAACCTTAAGTGTGTTACTCCAATTGGTATGAAACCAATTAGAGGTGAAACTAGGCACAAAATGTGCCAACTTTCATGAAGGAAGCTTACCATAATTCTGCCTAGAAGGTAACTTGAAAAATGACCAAATCCAGATTAGTGACTTGAAAGCCTGAAAATTGACCATTTGAGCAGTAGTTACTGTTTTGACCATAACTCACTCAAAACAGGTCCAATTGACCTAAAATTTTTACCATAAATAGTATAGACATAGATCTACAATTATTATGAAGACAGCAAAGCCCAAAAATGGCCAAAACTAAGCCAAATAGCTTACACAAGTTCGGGTACCAAAACTGGCCGAACCAAAAGTGACCTAAAAATGACATAAGCTTACCATTTTAGTGCATTCTATCCAGCATTGGTAAATTGACCATATCTTGGTCTACATAACTCAGAATGATCTAAAATTTTTCCCCGCGTGCAATAAGACATAGACCTACAAGTTCGTAGTTGGACTGAAACCCGAAAACCGAGTGAACTAGGTCGTCCGGCTAGGTCAAAATAGTACACTGAAATCCGATAAATTGCAATAAAATGCAATACACTTGAAAATGAATTTGGTAACATATACCAACACTAAAGGGCTATAAAATGTGACATATTGGTAATATTGGAATTGACTCACTTAAAGTGCAACAAGGGTCAACATTATAAGTTGACTAATGAAATGAATTGAAGGGAATAGTACCAAGAAAATTTAGATATTGGATTTTTTGGTTGGAAACAAATTCATTGAGTACTGAAACACTTTAAACTGTGTGTTTCAGTTGATAAGGATATTGAGAAGCATAAAGAACATTGAGTCAAGGCCTAGAAGTGACTCAAATTAGGTTTGTGCACAACTAGTTTTTAACTGATTTTGTTCTGAATATTTCATATGATTAAATAACATATTTTTCTTATGTATTATGTCTAACAACCATTGGATTTAATTCAATGATTATTGAAATTGTTGTAGTATGTATGAATTTAGCTTTGTGAAATGATATTTCCACAAGTATTAAGCATTGTTGTGAATTGAATAAATTATGTTTTGGAAAATTGTGATAAAACATGTTTTGAATTGTGATGGGCAATTTGCACGGAAAAATGCAAATTTATGATTTGAATTGTGATAAGCATAAAAATTATTGGATATTGAAATTGACTTTGAATCGAATTGTATTGTGATTTATGCTCACTAAAATGATTGTGATATTGTTTTATATCTCACTATAGATGCTTGACTAGGTTATTACCCGTCTCTCTCATTTGTTGAGAAGAAAATGGAGTTAGTTGTGTTTTGATTACCATGGTACGTGCACAGGCTTAGATTCTCCTCTTATTAGAGGTTAGATCTACGTTTTATGTTATGGCCCTTTCGGAAGATTCATTATTGTGATGTGAACTGTGCACGATGATTCGACCTCCCCGACCATAGGGAGTTAGAATCTGATTCGACCTCCCTGATCATAGGGAGTTAGAATCACCCCGAAGATGGCCCTTTCGGATTAGTCTTGCATAGTTAGTGAGATAAAGAATGGTTTTTGAGATAGTAAAGAATTGTGATTTCAATTATGATTTATGTATAATAACCTAAAGCAATTGAGTAAGCTTCTTTGAAGAGACATTCAGATCAGCTTCAGGTATACCCATGTACACAGGTTTTGATATATGCATGTAATAATATGTATGTAAATTATTTGAGCAGTTGTATAAAAACTCTTGTAAAATATTTTGGTATGTAATTAAATGTAAATTATTGCAAATGTAAATTTGAGATTTCATTTACCTGAATAGTTTTGTAATATTAATTTTGAGTCTTGTAATCAAGGTAATGTTTCTTTTATGATAAGGTTGGTTTGAAAATAAATTGATTTGATTATTGAGATTGAATTGTGAGTTGACATGAAGTTCATTGGAGTTGTATTTGAGAAAACATATTGGGAGTGTTTTCCTTTTCAGGTTTGAAGAACTGTTTTCTCAAAACACAGCCGGCACTTTGCCGAAATTTTGAAAAAAAATTTATAACACTAGATTTTAATCGATGATTTAAATTTCACAAAATTTTTTTTTAAATTCCTTGTAGTATATCTAATGGGTTATCGATTGGCGAAGTACGGTAATTCATTAGGTGTACTACGGGATCATGTTACATCTTATAGAGGAGTAGGGTGTGACAGGAAGCTAGAAGGTTCTTGAGGATATTCTAACACTAAGAGCTGAGGGAATTCTTGGTTTGTCAAGTCTCTTAACCTTTGGTTTTAAAGGAAAAAGGTACCTTTTCCTTCCCTTTCTCATTTTCAAATGCATGTTTAAGTAGGTTTCAAGTGAGATCATGAGTAGTTTTTATTACACACAGAATTTGAGTAGTTTTTAAGCCCTTTGATTTTAGGAGGGTTGTTGCGTATATGTGGGTTTTAATATTGATTGCACTAATATGTTTTTTTTATGAGATTCTTGATAAGTCTAGGGAGTTTATAAGTATGAATTGATTAAATTTCAAAGAGGATATGTTAATCGAGTTCAATTGATGTTTTGTATCTTTGACCTTTTTTTATTTTTGAAGTTTGAGAGTAAATCTTATTGTTGTGTGTTGATTAGATGCATGTGTTTTCTTTTGTAGTTTTTAAGTTGATGGAGGTTCTAAGTATGTGTTTTTAAGGTTGGATTATATTTTGGAGCTTTGAGATGTGTTTTTGGTTGTTTTGGGAGTGAGGTTCTACAGATTTTTAGCTTAGGAACTTTAGAAATTCCATGTTCAGCTATTGAAAATCATTATTTTGGCATCCGAAGCGGCTATAGTTTCTCTAGAGATTTATAGGTTCAGCTATCAAAATCCAAGACTTCGGTAGCTGCAGTCGCTACTACCCAAATAGGGCATTTAAGGTTCAGGACTTCGATAGTTGAAGTCCCATACTTCGGTAGCTAAAGTTGGTTATGCCAGCCTTATTTTCTTTTTTGTTCTAAAGCTCCAAAACTTGTTTTTATAATCCAAAAGGACCTAGAATAAGATGTTTACCTTATGTATAGAGCTTTTGAGATCCAAATAACTCTTTAGGGTCCAATGTTTATAGGATCAGACTTGAACGACTTGAAAAGCTAAGTATCCAAGGATAGCTACCATTTAGATCAGGTGGTTGATAGGATATAAAAGTTGAGTAACATTAATCTTAATAAATGAAAACTTATTTAATTGAAATTGAAATCATAATCATCTATATGCATCATTTTATTACTTATTAGGATGTATATATCTAGAATATAGATATGTTGCATTTGTGCATACTTATTGTTAGTGCCTAATGGATGTTGGATGACCCAGTAGTTTCCTTCATGACATAGTTATGATACATGTTTATAATCATGCATGATATGATATGAGGTGGTAAGACCAGGAGAGGCCTAAAAAGCCCCTGGCTCACTAATATGAAAGAGAAAGACCCAAGGAGCTTCTTTATGAGCCAGACACATCGAATATATTATGTATTTAAGTGGAAGTCTTAAGGATCCTCTGTATGAGTAGGGCACATTGGATATGAAAAATCACTGGTGATAAGCCTATCTTATGTGAAATGTTTGTAATGTGAAAAACTCATGTGATTGATGCATTGTATATGTATGAAATGAAAGAAAAACTTATGTTTGGCTAGTTTACTCACTGAGCTCTTTGAAGTTTACCCCATTCCCTTAACCCCAGATATAGAGTTGTAGAGATAAAATGTCTTTTAGGAGAGCTAGCATCAGGAGCAGCTATAGATTTCTCTATGTATAATTGATGTTATTAGATTGGACATGCAAAATTTTAAATGGATAGACATTGTGCGTGGTTGTAAGGAATTGTAATAAGTTTTGTCTAAGTTTAGAGTGTATGATATTACCTTAATTTTAAGCATACTGTTGTATTCTATGAACAAAAACACAAGTCGCACTTTAACTATTTTAAATGTTACAAAAAGGTTCAATTTCTAAACCGTTTTAAAAGAAAAATGTATTGTGTTTCTATGTAAAGGTTAAAGTGTGATTGATATGAGTGTGACACCCCTTACCCGTCTACAGTATAGCCGAGCAAGATATGCCACACTGTGTACTGGAACACCATATTTTATCTCAATTATTTTTCTCCTGCCTTAATTTATTTCTTTATGATGATGAAATGCAATTTGGGAGATTTGACAAATTTAAGTCATTTATAGAAATTATAAATTCATTTGAGGTTCCCAAAATTTTATAGAAAATCTGGCAGAGTAGCAGTTAAAAATGGAGAAAACAGTTCTTCGGAACCTATGAAAAACACTTCCAATAATCATCTTATTCCACAACTCCCAATTATCACATCAATTTTCAACAATTTCTCATCAATTTCTCAAACTTTCCAATCATTCAATTCACATCATATTTATACTCAAATCATAAATAAATACTCAACTTTCATTTATGAACACCATTTACAGATAATTTCATTAATACATAATCACATAAGTTTCAATATACATGATAAAATAAAAGTTTAATTACAAAATTTATAAAAATACAAAACACAAAATACAAAATGTAGCCTAGCATCCTACCAATGCACTGTAGCTGAGAGGTGACACAGGACACTAGCAGATCTGACTCTCACCCCGACTGGGGTCTACTTGGATCGCGCTCCGTATCTCCAGTACCTACGTGTAGCAAAAAGTAACACGCTAAGCAATAATGCTTAGTGGTGCTAATAATAAAATAAAAAGAACTAAAAAAAATAAATATACAGTGTGTATATTGATGTCTCATACAAATAAATTTTTGGTAATTATTTGTAGTCTTATTTATTTGGTACTTGTTATATCCATTATTTCATTAAATTTATTAACTTTCATTTTTAATTGCCCAAGTAACATATACTGGATGACTGGACTGGATAAACGGGTAAACTGGCACTGGGTACTAAATACCTCAGGTCGTCACACCATCGATCATATATGTATCTCTCGGTATGTAACAGAACAGCTAATAAGCTGTAATAATTATTAGGCACAAGGCCAAGTATCACCATAATATCAGAATGGCTAAAAGCCATAAAATCACAGAATGGCATAATGCCATATGCAGTACTGCTAACTGAACCCTATTAGCATGCCAACCTATTCAAACAAATCTTACTAGGTGTACTAGGGCACATTACCAAATTATTGATTGAATTTTCATGCTTTACATGTAAGGTTACTATTTAGGTCAAATTATTGACTTTCCAATGCATAATAGCTACATAAGTCATAATCACATAAATTTACTACATTTTAGTTCCCAAAAGTATTGGCATTATTTGCCAATCCATACTTCTAACCAATGGTGAATAAATCAGAAATTTCAGTTTTGGATGCTAGAGTTCACTGTTCCATTAGGCCATTCTACAGTGAGAATTTGGCCAAATGTTCTTCATCAAAGTTGTTTCTTATTGTGTCTAGTTATATTTCACTTTTTGAATCACTCCATTTGGAGTTTTGTAACTCAAGTTATGGCCTAAATACCATAACTGGCTGGATTGTAATTTTTCAAGAATTTCTAGGCAGAATCAATTCTGCAGTTTTTGTATACTAACTGCAGGTCAGTTTTTGGACATATTATGGTCAAAATTTGGGTTTGTTTCTTCATGAAAGTTGTAGGGTTATGTCTTAGCTTTCTATCAGTATAAAATTCAGGTCAATTGGACCTTTCTACACTGAGTTATGACCAAATGAATGAACACTATTCATTTGGTTATTTTGCCCAAGCAGAATGTAAGTCACCCATATTTAGTCAATTTTTAGGGCATCCTATGTTTAGTTTCTGGATAGAGTTCCTTCACCAAAATTGTGCCATTATGTGTCTAATTTCATGTCCAATTGGCTTTGCACCAATTGAACCTATAAAACCCAAGTTATAGCCGCCAACATGCTGGACTCACATCCAGACCTGTAGGGCACATTGGACAGCATACCTAACCTTAATTCCCATGGCACAAATCACTCAATTTCCTACTCAAACATGACTAAATGGTCACTAATTGACCATTACAACATCTTTTCATCAATACATAAACAAAAATCCAAATTTTGGTGCCCAAACCCTAACTCCAACAATTTCAATTTATGCAACACACTTCATTCAACTTCTAATACACTTAGTATCCTTAATCATCATCACTAAACAAAGTAAAGTCAATCAAAATAATCAAGACCTTATGGCCACCAAGGCTGCTAAAAATTTCGGTCCCCACATACTCCAAATTTTCTTTTAATTTCATAAAATTTATACTTAATTTAGCATGCTTCAACTAGTTAAGAAAGAAAGGAAGAAGGTTTAGTGCACTAACCTCAACTTGAAGAATTTCCAAGCTTGCCAATTTTAATTTCTCTTCTCCCTTTTGCTCCCAAACACCTTAGCAAGCTTCTAGAATAAATTTTTGTGTTAAGGACTTGAGGAAATATGGTGAGGATTTAGGGTTTCATGAGCTTGGTAAGCTCATCACTGGAGGATGGCTAGAGGATGAGGTTCGGCCAACATGAAGAAAAAAGGAAGATGAGCTAATTTTTAGTTCATTTTTATCCCTTTTATCTCGTATAAATTGGCTTGTCAAATTCTAATTGGTGGGAAGCTTTTTAATGATGTCATCCTATGTCATAAATCTAATTAAATTCTATTTTCTTTTCTTCTTTTCCTTTCTTCTTTCTTTAACTCATTTCTAATTAAATTTTACTAACATTTATTTATATTTTATATCATATAGTTTATTTACTTAACTGGACAAGTCAGCCAAAAATCATCTCTGAGGACGAAATAACCAAAATGCCATCCGTTTAGCTTATTGAGCCAAAATCGTCTATACTAATCGAAAAAATTTTCTAAGCCTTTTCTTGGCATTCTAATGCCATAAAAACCTCAATGACTCTTCTTTGGAGTCCCAAAAATTATTTTATGAATTTTCTCCTCGGTTTAGGGCTCCTAGTTGCGAGGACCGCAACTTCCCACTGGGTTATCCATCGCTAGGGCACCGGCTCATTTAACTTGGCCATATTTTATTTCTAAAATTTTTCTTAAATTTTTCTTATTATTATTTGAGTTATTTATGACTTCTTACTCTAGTCTAAATATTGTTTTAGATGTTCTAGCTGTCCAGACCGACACTGGTCACCGTAACAGTAGAATGTACGAAATTGCTACAATGAGGGTGTTATAATGAGTTTCTTAAATTTTGATTAATATGAAAAGAGTTTTATGTTAAATAAGTTTTTAGGATTACTATGGGTTCTGACAGCTTTAAGCTAACCCAATTCCTAGCGATGGTAACGACCCCCTAGTTGGGTCGTTACAAAAGATGAAAGACAACAAAACTAAACTAGACAAAAAAAAAAAAAAAAAAAAGAATAAACACAAATATGGATAGAAAATGAAACTACAAACTAGCTAACTCCATGAATAGAGGATGATACTCTCATGTAAAGAAATCCTAGTCATCACAGTGGAAACCTTAATTCTCATTAAAGAGAGGATGTATACCCTCACATAAGGGTGTGCAATCGGTTGATTCTGTTTCAAACCGAATAGAACTGAAATATATGTAAAAATTGAATCAAATCGAACTGAAAAGTTTCAATTTGGTTCATCAATTTTTTACTCAATCAACAAACAGGCAAAATCCCTCAACAATCATAATAATATAAGGCCTCAAATATGAAGAAATTCATGCTAATTTACTCATTTTTTTAGCATAAACAAATTACTTAAAATTAATCAAACCTTAAACTACATCTCCAAAGGTATCCCTAAATTTGGGTACTGTAAAGAGAATTTTCTATGCATTGATGAGAAACAATTTGTGATTGAATATGATGATAACTAAGCTCCACATAATTATGCATTATTACACATCATGTGTATCACTGATTAAGAAATTTTGTTCTTATACTACTTAATTAAAAGTCTCCCACCATAAATCATTAATTAAACAAAATTGAAAATAAAATAAATAGGACAATTAAAACCCGAGTATGGGTTTATTACAATAGAGCATAATGAGAATTGAGACTGAAGAATATTTACCTCTAACTCATGAAGAAGCATAGACTTGGAATCAATCTTACTCATATGCAATCAATTGGGATGAGAATTGAAACAGAAGAAGATTCTCCCTTTTACCCACATGCAATCAATTTGAAGATGAAGAAGCGTAGACCTAAAGCCAAGATTTGTAGATGGATAAGGACAATGAGGTCAAAACATGAAGCGATTTCAAAGAGGAAGGTTGAGACTCAAGGGATTTCAAAGAGGAAAGTCTTCATAAATAGATTCATATGAGAATGTTGAGGTTCATATGTAGATGCAGTTGAAGGAGAAATCTAACTCGAAGGGATTTTTGATGAGGATCATCATGGAGCATCACCAACCTTCAAAGGGGAAATCACTAGGGCAAGAGCTAAGCAACTTCAAAGCATGCTCATGGACCATAAAAGGGTTTTCGACTTAGGACGGGAGCTGCATAAGGAAGGCCTAGCTTGCTTGCTCCAAGAATTTAAGTGGATCACTATGTGCCAAGTTGGAGCTTCCATTGCCACGTCACCAACCACATCAGATTTCATTGCCACGTTACTGAACACGTCACCAGCCACTTTGGACATGACTCATGCCACCTTGGAGTCCATTTGGCAGCCACCTAGGTGTTTGTAGGGTTCACTCTACATGGAGGGAGCTCATTGGTTCATTTGAATTAAAGAGAGCTGCTTTTTGACCAAGTAAGTCCCAACATTCTGCTACAAAAGAGGGACTAATTGCTGCCACCTTCTGCCTTTTTGCAATTAATGCTGCTGTCATCTTTTGTCTTTATAATTAATACACTTACTATTATTGTTAGGATAACCAACATGGCACAATTATTTGTAACTTTTGTCTTGACAATTTTTGCTTGTGTTTCTGTAACCTTAGGTTTATAAGGAAGAGAATACCATCTTCTTCCTTCAGTTTTTTTTAATTTCTGTTGTACATGAGAGCCTCCCTTAAGAGAGAGTTTGAGTTTTCTTTCTTGCTAGTTTCTGGAAGAACTAGAACTTAGGCAACTTGATCACTTGCCTATTTTACTTGATGATCAATGTAATCTCCCATAAGTTGGGTTATTGTGTTGACACTTGATCTGTTCCTCTTTGAAATATATATTATGGTACTTCTTTTCCATAGAGATTGCATCTTATTTTGTTCAAAGAAAACTTATTTTAGTGTTGATGATTCTTAGGTTCCATTAGAGGTCTGCATCCTTAGGCAATGTTCATTTGAGTGCTTATCAATTTTGGTTAAAAAGGAAAGAACAAATGCAAAATGACTCTGCCAAATACAAAAGAAGGAAATCAAAGGTGATGGATGAGGCTTCTTGGCTTTATTGAATGCAAAATGACTACAATCTCTGTGTGAGGAAGAAATTTGATTGAAAGAAAAGGAATGCTTTATAACAACTGCATATAAAATGACAAAACATCATATGAATTGCAGTTTGGTTCAAGTTTTTTTGTTTTTTTATTAAATTAATCGAACCAAATCGACAAATCAATTTAAATAAGTTCGATTTAATTTTTTGATAAAAATCAATTAGTGCTCGTCCGTACCTTCACATTGGGATTAAAATTTTTTATAATATCATAAATAATTATATTTCTTAATAAAATAAAATTTAAATTTAAATAAGTAATCAATATAATCAATAATTTAAAGATTTACAAATAATAATAAATTTTTATATTATTTTTCAGTCAATCAAAATAAAAGACAATTTATCATTATTATATGAGGAAACATAAAAATAAATAAATAAAAAAATTGATGGGAAGGTTGAGTCAGCTATCAAAAGATCTTATGATGATAAAATCCCTGCCTTTCACACGATGCAATGTACTCTACTTTCGATACACGTAAGAGATCGGGCTCCTAGCAACATAACCTGGACATGTGGGCTCCCATGTCCCCAATTTATGCGATAAGCAATATATATATATAATTTTAAAAAATCTATCCTATTTTATTTAATTAATTTTACATCTCCTTTTTTTTATTTACTACATATTTTAATTTTATTTTTATAATAATAAATTTAGTTAATAATATAATTAAATTTAATTACTACAAAATAAAAAATATGTTAAATTATTTTTCATTAATAAACTTATAAAATTATCAAATTAAAAATTAAATAATCCGGCAGATAAAAATAAAAAATTATGAATGAATAAGTAAAAGGAGGAGAGAAATGTAATAAACTTTTCTCGTTTAATTTATAAATTAATTTATGAATTATTTTTTTTAATTTTTTAAAATAAATAAATAATTTATCTCCAGATGAAAGCTCCTTAACGTCCACTTTTCTTTTCCACGTCGTGACTGCACATTAGAATAAATTCACCGTTAACTAACGGCAAAACTTGGATGCCGTCAACTCGTCTTCCCTATATAATCCCAACTTATTCTTTTTCCTTGCCTGTAAGTTTGTTCGTCATTTTTTTTTTCATCTAAGTTTCTTCTTCACTTAAAAGGCTAAAGCTGCTCCAAACGATTGTCTGTGACCTTCAAATCCGAAACATTCCGGTTTCATGCATTTCGCTTATATATCGGTTTTCTTTTCCCTTCTTCTTTCTGTGTAGTAGACTGTAATTGGCGAAGTTAAAGGGAATCTACTGATTAAGATTTTGGTGTGGCATTTGAAGAGCAAATTGATTGAGATGAAGATTTAGAGGAATTTATGTATGCTGTGCTTCAATCAGTAAGAGAAGGCAAAAAATAATCAAGGTGGGCTGATTCTTTTGATTGGTGATTTTTCTTTGCATTTGATTTATATGTTCATTGGTATATGGGCTTTTGAGTTTGAGATAAGTCCCTCGTAAAACCCAGTTTTGATGAGATGAGAAGGTGATTAAGGAAGGAATTTCTATTTTCTATTTCTTTATCTGGGGTTTTTGTCATTTGTTATTTTTCCTTCATTTTCTCAGCAACCAAACACGCGGCATTACTTTCCTTTTTTTTGTTCCCTATTTTTCTTTCTTTTTAATCAGCAGATGAGGAGTTGATAGAGATAAAGAGTTTCAATCTCTTACTCTTTCACTGTTATTTTAAGCTTTTTCAACTTTCTCGACAAGCAAACAGAGCAACACTTTAATCTCTACATTTCGTTTCTTTCTCTCTTTTTATCTTTCAAAGATTTGGACAAAAACCCATTCCATAATTTTTATTTCTGAAAATTCCCTTTTGCTTCTCTTGCATTTCTCTTCAAGTGCGAGTATTTTTCAACTGATTTATTGTTGATTTAAATATGCAGGTGATTCTGCAGAATCTAAGAGCAAGTAAAGCATATCAGGAATCACCCGAGCTTGAGATTTCACGAAGATTAGGTGAGCGAGAGAAACAGAAACAGCATACGGTAAGTCGTTTCCAAAATAATAATGATGCAATAGCTCCTTTCCTATTAGAATTTTTTTGTCTTCTATCCCCCAAACTTGTCTCCTTGTCTATTCAAAGACCACTTTCATCTTTTCTTCTCATCTCTTATATTCTTTTTCTTTTTGATCATTGGTCCATCATTTCTTTTTCTTTTTTTCACTTAAAGAAAAATAGAAAAGGAAATCAATGTTTTGTTATTGATTGCTTCAAAGCCCACATAAAATCTTTGATTGTTTAATTTTTATTTTATTTTATTATTTTTTTTAGGATTCACAAACTTTGCAAACTCTGTAATTTTAGACCAGCTTTCAAAATTGGGTATTGACCCATTATGTTTCCTTTTTCATTCTTTGACTCGCAGTTATTATACAGCAAACGTTGTTTTCTTGGTCTCTTCTCCGATCCCAAGTTAGCTCTCTTTTCTTTAGCTTTTCCTTTCGTCTTTCTACATCAAACAATGCAATCTTGAAGGACTTGTGATTTTTCTTTTCTTTTCTTTTATTTGCCTACTAACAAATCTCTGTCCTCCATTTAGATCCCAAATCAAAATGTGTTTGATAGCATTAATTTTCTCTTTTTATTTTTGGAAATCTTAAATCCATTGAGTGAATGACAAAATCTGAATATTTTACTATGTGTGTGTGTGTGATTACGACACATCCAAGGTTGTCTGTCCCTTCATGGATGAAGAGAATGTTCTAATGTCTCTAATCTGTTTTTACCAAATATGCCCTCAATAGAATCTACTATTTCCTGGTTGTAATAGTAATTTATCTATTTCACACTCTTCTACTTTTATATTAAAAAATGTATTAATTGAGCAACGATTTCATTTTAACATTAACAGTGGGTTTAAATCTTATATTAAATTAATATGGTATTTTATTTTACATTAATTTTTATTATAGTTATTATTTAGAGGTGCTGTTGGACGTTAATGCAATTAAAACACAGTTGTTTTGATTTTCCTCTTTTTTTTTACTTTATTTTTCATTTATTTCACCGATAGATTTAATTTTAATAATATATTAAATAATACTCTTTTTTTATTTTTATTTCATAAAAAATATTATTTTATTTTATTTATTATTTTAAAAAGTAAAAAATATTAATTTTTTTTATAATTTTATTATTATCTATTTTTTTATTCTATATTTTTTTTATTATTTTAATAAATTATTAATATTTTTATATAAAATTTTTAAAAAATATTTAATATAAAACGGGGTGAGTAATTATCAATAGAAATTCTCCCGATTATAAATTTATAATTTTTTTGTGAAAGATTCTGATCAAACATGTCTCAAACGTCGTTTTCACTTCTTAGTGTCCTGTAAAAAGTTGATTTGTTAAATAAAAAAATATATATAATAACCAATTTTGTAATATGATGTGATAATCAGGGGTAGAAACGGAAAAAAAAAAGCGAAAAGAAAGGAATAAAAGATGTTTACGTGTATAGCGTGCACAAAGCCTATGACCGAAGACGGAGAAGACGGAACGCGCGGAAGTGGAACGCCAAGCACCAGGGAAGCCGTCAAAAGCCTGACGGCTCAGGTCGTTACTTCTTATCTCTCTTAATATTAAATAATTTAATTTTGCTTTTAATTTAACTTTGTTTCTCAAAAATACAAACAAAGAAAATCATGACTCCAATCGATACGCTGGGGTCCACGCGCATGGGACCATCCTTTGGCATCTTTATGGGAGTGGAACGGCGTGGGGATGTCCTTCCTCGTCCCCTTCCGTTTCCGTTCCGAAAGGGGAATATATTAGTTTCCATTCAGTTTTGAGTTAATAAAAAAAATCCAACAAATTTATAATAAAATGACTATTTCAATACAAAGTTACATTAATCCTTTAATTAAAGTTAGAGAATTAAGTAAAAATAATTAATTTAAATAATATAATTGATAAATATTTTTTATTTTATGAATGATGAAAAGTATATATATATATATATATATATATATATATATATATATATATATATATATAGAAAATTTGACAAATAATTTTACTTCGTTTGGGATTCTTTAAAGAAAGATCTTTTATGGTTTTTAAAGTTTGGTTTTTCATAACTTTTTAGTGATGGAGTGCATGGGAAGAGTTTCTTTAAAATATTTAGAATTTTTAAACAGAAAATTTTATTAACCGACTATGATTGGAAAATAGAAATTTTTAAAGATTTTCAAAAATAATACTTAAAAAATATTATTTTACTCTCTTCATTTGAAAAAATTATACAAATCAATGTATGTATAACGGTTTTATTATAATAATTAATTGTGACGGGTTCTCACTATAGTCAATGATTATAATTAAACCATTATATTAGGGGTGATAATTTTGGACACGACCAGCGAATACGACACGAAAATATAGGGTTTGGGTTAGGCTTATTTGTGTTCGTGTCGATCATTTATCACACGATTATAATTGTGTCCTGTCACGGGTTAACCCGCTAATCCGACTTAACACGTTTATGACACGATTTAATATTCTATCACGTGTTGACCCATTACCTACTAACTCATTTGACCCACTATAACCCATGAACCCACTTATGTAGCGTGTGTTAAATGGGTTAAGTCGTGTTAAACCGTGTTAAATTGGTTATTTCCTGTTAATGGATCGTATCGTGTTGAATACGCCTAATATAATTTAATATTAATTGTGTCGTGTGGTGTAACCCGTATAATAGAAGGGTCGTATTCAGTTTAAATTTTTGACACGATTTATTAATCGTGTCATGTTTGTGTCGACCTTAATCGTATTCGTATCGCGTGTTGACAGGACACGAACACGATCCATCAACCCGAATTGCCACCCCTACATTATATGTATAACAGTTAGGCCTATTAAAAATTCACTTGTTTGGCGGGAGGTACATCCTCTGTCTCTTCCCCATCACCAACCCTAAATCTTTCCTTTTTTTGTTTATTTATATTTTTCCTGTCATGTGCTGCCTCAATTATTTTCTTTATCATTATGTTTTTCCACATTTAGTAAATTAAATCAAAAGATGGGCAATTGTTGCCTGTGCTGCTCTCTCTGATTTTGATTTTATATTGTTTTACACCAAAGGTGTGTGGCTTATTTCATTAGCTCATCTACTGTAAAAAAATTTAAAACATAATACAGAAAAGATTTGCTATGATTTTAGATACGACCGTAATATTTTTAATTCATGTGTCATCATTAATCAATAGAATAGTTGTTATATTAAAAAAAATATATGTTTGAGGCTCACGTGTTAAATTGGTTAATTTATTTATATTCAAAGAAATTAGAAGGTTTTATTGGTCAATATCTGATGGATCCAAATGGGGTGTCCAGTGGCTTTGAATGGTTTCCAGTTGATAATATAGATTCCCTACAATCTGCAACTGCCAGTGGCTATAGCTGTGCCTTATGCCTAGA
The DNA here is from genome assembly GCF_030052815.1 of Hevea brasiliensis. Lineage (NCBI taxonomy): Eukaryota > Viridiplantae > Streptophyta > Magnoliopsida > Malpighiales > Euphorbiaceae > Hevea > Hevea brasiliensis. The sequence goes on from NC_079507.1 coordinate 20,454,421, forward strand.
CTTTCAATTAACAACTGTCAACTGTCAAAAGAGGTATGGCGCAGCAATGAAAAGGACAGATTCCTACAATACCTAACTTCACTCTCCTGCCTTCATTGCCTTCCAAAAATATTGATTTCTTGCTTTTTTCCTGTGCTAATTCTACACTCCCAACCAGGAAGTCAAGTCATTTCCTGGTTTTCCGAGTCTATATATAAGAGACTTGAGCCATTATTCAGGCTTTTCACTATGCGTGATTTCTCTCTCAATAAATTTTATTATGAATTGATGATACCCTATAGGATTAATATATGAAACAATAAATAAGTAAAAGAAATAGTTATATCTTTAAAAAAAATTACTCTGAAAAACACGCGTAAAGCTGAATATGGTAGGACTCACTAATGCTTATTTATTAATTTATAATTAGTTTGTCATTCCATTTATTCAAACGGTTAATTCTATAATTTCTCTTCTTTCAAATTCGTCTTATTTGTGAGTATTTAGATTATTTAATAAATTTATGTTTAATGTTGGATAAATAGTTAATGTTCTAATGTCAATAGACTAACATAGAAAATTAGAAAATATAAAGGAAAATGCTATTGTAAACAAAGTTGGTATTTTATCATTAAATGAGTAAGACCCACGTCAGCATGTATGTGTATCCCACTCGTCCAATGGTCTAAATTTTGGTATATAGATTCATTCGTGAATTTCCTTGCTAAACAACAGAACTCAGAGTTCAAATTATAGCAATTTGAATCCTTTTAAAAATTTCTCTAGTGAAATGAAAGAGAGAACCTGAGTTACTCTCCATATGCTTCCAAATTTATTAAACCCAATGGTTTGCACATTTTAGGATGGGCTCTTTCCTACTAAACCAATGTGGGGATCTTTAGAAAAAAAAATTAGGTGAAATTTACTAAGAGAAGGACACTTAAGTGTCTGACATATCTGACATTCAAGATATGGCCCGGACGTACTTTCAGAACATCTACTCTTCCATTGGTCCAACTCATTTTGAGTCAGTGTCTCATGGTTTTCAGAAAAGGGTTACAGAGCATATGAATTCAGAGTTGCCTAAATCTCAGAGTTAACTAAATCTATCTCCAGGTCTGAGATTCGTAGGGCTACTCTCTCTATTGATCCATCCAAAGCACCGGGCATTGATGGGTATACAGGACTCTTCTTTCAAAGATAATGGTCGATCATTGGGGATGATATTTGTAAGGCCGTGTTGAGTTTCTTTGAAGGGGCAGAATGCTATAGGGGATCAATCACACTATCATAACACTGATTCCGAAGGTAAAACAAGTGCAATCAAAGAGAGACTTGAGGCCCAAAGGACTATGCAATGTCATCTATAAAATTATTGTCAAAATCCTTACTCTCAGGTTGCAGCCTTTTATGGAAGACTTAATTGAGCAGGAACAGTGTGCTTTTACCAAAGGAAGATTGATTTCTGACAACATCCTTATCAACCATGAATTGATGCATAATTTGAAATTGAGGAGAAATGGGAGAAATTTTGGGATGGCTTTAAAGTTGGGTATAAGTAAAGCTTATGAATATATTGAATGGGGCTATTTGCATCATATGCTTTCTTGCTTTAGGTTTCATGATAGATGGATTCAGTGGATTATGGAGTGTGTATCAACTGTTTCCTAGTCTGTTCAAATTAATGGTCATAGAGATGGCTTCATTAAGCCTTCATGAGGATTGAGACAAGGGGATCCCATCTCTCCCTATCTGTTTCTCATTTGTGTAGAAGGCTTATCTCATAAAATTTGTAATTCTGCTCTACCTGGTCTCTCTATATCCAGGAGGGGTCCTCATATCACACATCTTCTGTTTGCTGATGATTCCATCATCTTCTCTAAGGCATCTGTGAGGGAAGCTCAGGAAATTGATCACATCCTGTCTACTTCTGCAGTGGCTAGTGGCCAATCGATCAATTTTACCAAATCCAGTTTGATTTTTAGTTGAAACACTCCCACTCATATTAAGCAGAATATTGCAGACATTCTTCATATAACCAAGTTGGATTGCCCAGATAAATTCTTAGGCCTTCCAGCCGAAATCCCTCGCACTAAAAGGCAAACTTTTTCTTTTATTGAAGAAAGAATAGCTAGCAAGACAAAAGGGTGGAAGGAGCAACTTTTATCAAAAGGGGGTAAAGAGACTCTCATTAAGGCCATCACCTCTGCCTTTCCGGTCTATGCTATGTCTTGCTTTAGATTGCCTTCTACCTTATGCAAGAAAATTAATTCTATTATTTCTAACTTCTGGTGGGGACACAAGCAAGATGAAAAGAAGATGCATTGGATTTCTTGGTCAAATCTTTGTCAACCTAAACGTAAAAGAGGGATGGGTTTCGGGGATTTGGAAGGTTTTAATATGGCGCTTTTAGCTCAACAAGGGTGGCGCATCCTTTCTTATCCATTTTCCTTGCTTGCTAAAATTATTAAATGGAAATACTTTCCCCATACTTCTTTTATGTAGGCTAAGATAGGTACTAGACCTTCCTAGGGATGGCAAAGCATCCTTTAGGGTCGTCAAGTGCTCAAGAAAGGTCTTAGATGGCATGTTGGGGATGGAAGATCAATTCTTTTTTGCAATGATAAATGGGTGCCTAATTGCTTTCCTGATCCACCCTGTGTCAAGGATGGTCATGACCAGAATTTAGTTTGGGTTGCTCAACTTATTCATCCGGACACTAATAAATGGAATGGAGATGTTATTCGATCCAACGTTAATGACGAAGATGCAGCTCATATTCTCTCTATTCCATTGAGCATTTTTGGCTGTGAGGACCGGTTGGTTTGGCATTTTGAATCGAGAGGCAGATATACGGTTAAATCGGGGTACCACGTGGCTTGTGATTTTCAAAAAGGTAGAATGACAGATATTTCTGCCAATCCTGGCCCATCAACTCACCCAAAAAGCTTCTCATTTTCCTCTGGAATTTGGTGCAAGATAAATTACCTTCTAATGTTTTATTGCACAAGAGATTTCCTCACATCAGCCCTTTTTGCATTGTCTGTGGTGAAGAGGAGACAACTCGACATATATTTTTTGATTGTCCTACAGCTATAGCAGTTTGGTTGAATTCCCCCTTGAGATTAAGGTCTTTTTATCTTCGAAGTTCTGATATAAAAGATTGCTGGTCTGAATTATATAGGCCACTGGTTGATCATGCAGATGGAGTATTTTTAGCTCGGTTGTGTTCATTTTGTGGCAACTTTGGAAAAACCGAAATGACATGGTTTTTAGAAACCATAACCATACTTGTGAGGATTTTTTACAAGCAGCTAATAGATACTTTGAGGATTTTATGGCCTCAAAGGATCCTCCTAACCTTGCACCTCTGCAGATTCTCTACCCTGGTTAACTTGGTCTCCTCCCACCACTGACCAAGTTAAATTTAATTTTGATGCAGCTGTTGGCAAGCAGGAATCTAGAGGTGCTTTAGCAGTTGTTGGTCGAGATGATTCAGCTACGATAATTGGCTGGTCGTGCAAATCAGTTGCTCACACATGCAAGGAAGCTGTTCAGCTGGCTTTAGCCCAAGGATTCAATCAAGTGGTTATTGAAGGGGATTCTCGGGTTCTCATTCAGGCTTTAAATGGGAGGGATGCTCCATTGGCTTTACAGGATATAGTGAAGGACATTCACCAGCTAGCTTAAGGGCTTAATGTAGTTTCTTTTCTTTTTGATAAACGCCAATGCAATCATGCTGCACATTGCTTGGCTAAAAAAGTTATTATTGAGCCATCTATTCAATTTAATTCTTTGGCTCAATTTCAGCTTGTGTTCGGCTCTCTGCCAATTTGATTTCTATAAAATTCCTTATCGTAGACGAAAAAAAAAGTGTCCTTTCATCTGACCCACAATTGAATTCTTGCCTATCCATTGTGCATTCAAAGTACAATGTATCATATATCAGAGGGGATAAAAAGATCTGCTATTCTATTGGGACTGGTCTCAAAGATAAACATGAAATCCCTTTTTTTTTAGCATTAAATTATTTGCAGCTTCAAGCTGCAAATCCATTCCTTTTCCTTCATAGCCGTAGATCTGGTTAGGTCTTCTTATTCTTCTTCTTTTGAAGAAAATATTGTACAAAATGATGCTTCTGTTTGTTAAAGAATCACAGTGCCACATTTTAAAGATCTTTCATTACAATTGCTTGCATAACCATTTCCATTTTGTTTCTCTAGAGAAGTTTTCAATTAAAATATATATGCCAATTGGATGCATCCCTTGTGCCGACCATTCCTATATATAAGAAATTTCTTTCCCATAAACCTTGCATCAACCCATTTCCGTCATAACTTTTACATATTTGAAAGTTCAATTTGACAAATACAACTTTGGTACAAGCCTTGGAAATTCAGTCTTTTTCATGAAAATTCTTTATCTTTTTGTTCTTTCCCAATTCTGTTATGCTGTTCAATTTATGGCTTATGTGAATGACTTGATTGCGTATGGTTGTGTTTGAAAATATGCAATGGAAGATATAGCTCTTCTGAACTTCTTATTAATTTTTAATGTCAATGATGTTCAGATCAAAGATATGGCGTTGAAATTTTCCAGTCGACAATGCAAACCCTGCGCAGGCTCAAGCACTTTCAAGAAAGGACAGCGTCCTTACCCTGACTTCGATATGGCTTCTGAGGGGGTTCCATATCCCTATTTTGGAGCTGGAAGCTCAAGCTCAACACCTGCATGGGATTTTACAAGCACTGGTCCCCATCGAGGCGTAAGAGCTGACTCAAGATTTACTGGAATGTTCAGTGGTGATCAGATCCCTGGGAAAGCGGAGTCCATCTCAGCTCAGTCTTGTGATATGGTGCTAGAGGATGAGGATGAACCCAAGGAGTGGATGGCACAGGTGGAGCCAGGAGTTCATATTACTTTTGTGTCTCTTCCTAACGGGGGAAATGATCTAAAGCGTATTCGCTTCAGGTAAACATCCGCTATCCATGATTAGTTATATTGAGCCACACTTTGTACAGTCATTTTAGTTGTTATCTTTGATATGATACATCAGTCAAAATCCAAAAGAAAATTGAAGTTAATCACCTACAGCATCAATAAAATGTATCGTAACAGCTTGTTCAAGGATAATTAGCTTGCACAAGCGCAAACTGACTTGAGCATTTTTGTTTCAAGTCGAGAGATGTTTGACAAGTGGCAAGCTCAGCGATGGTGGGGTGAGAATTTTGACAGAATCATGGAGCTCTACAATGTCCAGAGATTTAACCGTCAAGCGCTTCATACACCTCCAAGGTCTGAGGATGAGGTAAATTGCGTTTCATATCAATTTCAAATATCGTTGCTTGAATAGCTCTTTTCGCAGATTGACTGTGACATAGTGATTCTCTTGAGCACGTCAAGGATTCAAGTCACTATGCACTATACATATTATTGTTCAATACTCCTCAGCTTTGCCAATTTAATTTGAAGCCAGAAAGTATGTACTATGCATATTATTGCTGATTGTGCAAATTTATATAGAAGTTTCCTCTGAGCTTATCATAATTTTTAACAGCATCACATCATCGATTGTGATATTGAGTGAAAATTCAATCGTTACATAGAAAAAATTGGATTTCTATCCATGTCCAATAGAAGTATATTAGATTAATTTATTATTATAACAGAATTTTCTTTCTTCATCAGCAGAGAGATTCTTATTACTTAAGGATGGGATCTGCAAGGGAAAGCCCCATGGTGGCTTCATCATTTACGCCAAGAAATCACTATAAACCCTCTGGAAGTAAAGGGTATTTCCCATCTGACGTTATGGAGCAAGTTGGCAGCCAATGTTACCATGCTGGTTCAAGTGGTTATGGTACAGTTGGCCCAAAAGGTGAGGCGTCTTCTGTGGATGCATCACGGACAACCACATCGTCTAGAGATGAGCCTTCTGTTTCTGTTAGCAATGCCAGTGATCTGGAGACAGAATGGGTTGAGCAAGATGAGCCAGGGGTGTACATTACTATTAGACAACAATCTGATGGGACTCGGGAGCTTCGGCGTGTCAGATTCAGGTAATGGAGATCCATTTTGTTCACAGTTGCACCTATTCTCATAGCTGATACAACTGAAGAAAAAATAACATAAATTTCGACTTCGTAACAAGATTAGAGAAACTATTCTTTTGTTGTTTCTGCAATATGAATGCTAATGGCATCTTCTCCTTCTTCAGCCGCGAAAAGTTCGGGGAAGGGCATGCGAAGCTATGGTGGGAAGAGAACAGAGAAAGAATACAAACTCAATACCTTTAAAAACACAATTTCACACAACCTACAATGTTAGCAACTGAAGTGATTGTATTCAGGGTGCAGTTGGATATCCCCCTACCCTCAAAAAAAAAAAAAAAAAAAAGGTAAGATCTGTTATTCAGTTTTGTTTCATATAGAATGCAAATTGTAAGAATTTTAGCTGCTACAATGAAGTCTTTACAGAAAAATATTTACTGATCACTTTGAAAGGGCAAAATTTCTTCTGGGATGTCCAAATGCATCCATTTTTATCTCTTCTTCAATTACTAATTTTAGATCGATTTTAGTGCCTTCTTTTTTCATCCTCAAAGACATGTTAGTCTTTGGGCTTCAATGGGATTGATTGGATCTCAGTTTTATAGATAAAGGAACGGAGTTGAGATTATTTGTGCTCACAAAGCATGCGTTGCAGATTCTGCTTGTTAAAAAGCTATTCTACAACCTTGGGAATGCATTTTTTTTTTTTTTTTAAAAAAGCCTTGGGAATAGGGATCAAAATGACAAAGTTGTCCTAGTAAACGGTGTCTATTAGAATAGAAGATATATGATTACAAAACTAAGTTTCAATTTTATCTAAGTTAACAAAATTAATCAAATTTAAAATAAAATTAATATTTTATTACTAATTAGAATATATTTTAAATTTAATGTTCCCTTCGTTTTCCCTCCCACCTTCAAGCCCTTCTCCTTTTTTCTCTTTCCATCACCATAATCGCCTTAATGTCTTTGCACAACCAGCGATCACCATGTAGTAAAGGTTTTCATGTCTCGATTAAACTAGTGCAATTAATCAGTCCGGTTCAATTTAACTCTAAGAATCTCGTTTTTTCAATAAATTAAAATAAATCAGTTTGACAACCAATTTGAAATGAAAGATGCCACTAGGACTTGGGCTTGAAACCATTAAGTTTTTTGTGTGCTAATGACTGTGGGAGCTACAGCCTATGTTTAGGTTTGTTTTCTTTTTTTTATAAATTGCATCTTAAAAAAATAAAAAAATAAAAAAAAAAACTTAGTGGATTGACATTAGAACTATCTACCAAAAGAGGATGAATTTAGCTTAGCTGGAGGAGAGAGTGAGAGGGAGAACCCACTTATACTAGCATCCATCAATTAAAAAATGATTAAAAAAAAAACCTAAGTTTCGTTGAAGTTTCAAAATAATAATAGAAAACAAAGTTGACACAACTTATAGTAGCATCTAGCTAAAAGGGTGGTGTGCGGCAATGGCCCTAGTCAGGCTTTGTAGGTGGACACTATATTTATTAGCATCGACAATTGGACCACACGATCTCTCTGTGGCTAGCTCTGCACGAATGGGACTAAAGGTGCAAGGGGCATATATGTGTAGCATCCAGCACTTAATACCAAATTTAAATTTTACCCGTTCCCCACCTACCCATCATATTTACAGCAAAAATCCTGGCAGTTCTCCCAAAAACACAGCCAAAATTTCTCAACTCTCCCATATCTACCAACTCTTATCTCTCACCTCACTCTATTGTTGGAGCACAAGTTTCTTTCAACTCACACTCTCCCATTTGCTAGTTGAGGTAAGTATTATATTATTAGGTAAATTTATGTATTTTATGTAATGTGTAATATATTATAGGTAAATTTTATATAAAATTTTAGGTGTTTGTGTAAAAAATATAATAAAATCGTAAAATGTATAACAAGATAAAAATATATTATGAGGTATTTTTTTACTTTTTCTGTAATTTGTAATATATTATAAGGTTTAAAATTAGGTAAAATTTATTTTAAAAAAAAATAGTTGTTTGTGTAAAAAATGTGTTGGACCTAGGGGTTTTAATCTATGTTTTGATGATAATAAACAATTAGTATGCTACTAATCTATATCAAAAGTGTTTGTGTTAAGATTATAGGTTCCAAATTCGAAATTGTGAAAATGCTTTAAATCAAGGTTCAATGAGAACAAGGAAAGGAAGCCAAGCATCATGGGATCATACAATATAATTTTTGTTTACTTTTAATCTTTGTGAATCTCTTATGATTAATTGTATTTGCGCAAGTCTAGGTATTTCTAAGAAATTTTGTATTGTCTTGATTTTACCTATTTCTTGATAAGGGGAGTTAAATTAATTTTCCATTTTTGAATAATGCAAATTTAGTTTTTGAAAACGTTTTAGTTGGAAAATTTATTTAATTAGCTTTCCAACATTTTAAATGGATCAAAAATCCAACTTCGGGGTTAAAAGTTATGTTGTCTTTAAATCTTTTGAAAAACAGGGTAGTATGGACTTTAGCAGCCGAAGTAGGGGACTTTGGCAACCTAAGTCAAGCTTTTGAAATTGTAATTTTGGGTTGGATGGACTTCAGTAGCCGAAGTAGGGGACTTCGGCAAGTTTTGGTAGCGTGAACTTCGGCAGAAAAAGTAAGAGATTTCAGCAGCCGAATCTAGATTTCTAAAAGTAGAAATAATGGGATTTTAAGTTGTTTCCCAACTGTCATTTTCTTGCCAAAACTATAAATAGGGTTTATTTATGAATAAAGATGAGTTAAAACAACCATCCATTTGAGATTTATTATGTTCTAAGCATTTCTATTTTTTCTCTCTTTAGAACTTAAGCCTTTGTAATTAATTCTTTGAGAGCTTGTGTTTAAGCTATAAATTCTTGTGTTCTGAGAATGAGAGTAAGGTTTTTGAGAGTGTTTATCATATTAAGAGTGTTCTAGAGCACTAAATTTCTCTTGTGTGAAAATGTAGTTGTAAAAGAGCAAGAGTTTGCTCTTGTGGATTGTAAGGGGTCTCATCTTCACCCAAAGAAGATTAATAGTGGAGTTAACTCTCAAGGAGGGCCTTGAAGAGAGGACATAGGTTTGGGATAGTCAAACCTCTATAAATTATTTGGATCATCATCCTTCTTCCTCTCCTTTTTGTGTTTAATTTCTTTTAGCCTTCAAATTTTTAATTAAAACCCAATTCACGCCCCTCCCCCTCCTCTTGGGTTGCTACAAGGGACAATAAGTGGTATCAGAGCTAGTCTCCTTTACTTTCTTAAATCTGAAGTAGTAGATTTGTAGGGTGTTGTTGAGAATGGTCTTTTCATTCCTACTAAGATAGTGAATGAAAATAGTGTTACCAAGACCAAAGGTGAGCGGAGTGAAGCCGAAAAGAGAAGAGTGGCTCTAAATGACAAAGCAATCCATGTTTTATTTTGTGCTCTTAGTAGAAGTGAGTACAACAAAATGTGTATGAAGTCTACCACCAAGGAGATTTGGGATGCTTTGGTAAGTACTCATGAAGGCATAAGTCAAGTGAAGGAAAACAAGATGAATTCTCTAATCTATCAATATGAGTTATTCAATGTGAAATCGGATGAGACTATTAGCCAAATGTATGATAGATTTGTGGAAATAATTGGTGGAATTAAATCTCTTGGTAAGACATTTACTAATGAAGAGCTAGTAAAGAAGATATTAAGGAGTCTTCCTAAGGGATGGCTACCAAAAGTGACTTTACTCAAAGATGCCAAGGATTTGAGTAAAGTGCAACTTGATGAACTTTTGGGAAATCTCATTGACTATGAGATGACTCTAAAAAGGGTACAAGTAGAGGAGCCACCTAAATTTAAGAACATGGCTCTAAGGGTTTCATCCAAAAACTCAAGTGATGATGATGATGATGATTTAGATGAAGAAATGTTGGCTTTGGTAATAAGGAGAATAAGGAAAATACTTTTCCAAATTAATAAGTTCATTCCAAAAAGGACCTTAAAAAATGATAAAAGGAATCCTATCATATGCTATGAAATGCAATAAGCTGAGCCACATCAAATCGGAGTGTCCCAAGTTGAAGAAGCCTATCAGGAAGTTTAAGAAGAAGGCCCTCAAATCAACTTGGGATGAATTAAGTGACTTCAAAGATGAGGAGATCAATGATAAAGTTGCCAACATATGCTTCGTGGCAATAAAAGAAAGCTCAAATGAGGTAACCTTAAATGATGATGTTTGTAACACCCCCAAAATTTTAAACTTTATTATTTTATGAGTATTATTGATATTTTAATTTTATTAAATTTTAAGAAATTATTTGAGATTTTTCGGATTTTAAAAATCGCGTTCGATTTTTCGAAAATATAAACTTTGATGATTTTTAAAAATTTATTTAAAGACCACGTAGCAAAACTAAAAGCATATTTGGAGTCTACGAATTTTTCTGAGTTTTCTGAAATTTTTTCGAAATTTTTGGACCTCGTTTTTGGTTCCGAGGCAGAGTAAAAATTCAAAATTTTGTATTTCAAATCGAACCGGCTGAATCGAACTGGACCGGATCAGACCGGTCAAATCGGATCGGCTCCCTCCCCTTCTTCTTTTTCTCCCGCGCGCGTCCCCTCCTCCTTCTCTCTTTCTCCCGTTTTCTCTCTCCTCCCGCCCCAGCCCGCCAGCCAGCCACCTCCCCCGCCACCCCAGCTCACCGACGCACCACCCCACCTCTTTCCCCAGGTCGGAAAACGCGCGCGAACGCCCCTCCCTTGCGTGCGCGTCTTTTCGACTTTCCGATCAAAATTCGGCCAATCCGGCCACCAATCGGACCGCGTCTTGTGTCTAAACTCATCTACTCGTCGAGAGCTTTCCATAGACACTAAGAACACCGAAATCCATTGAGCGGTTTGTCCAATTTTTGCCCGGGAAGTTTTAGCCCATTTTGACTTTCGGGCTAGATTTCTCGCAAACCGTGAATCCCACAAGAAAACCGAGAGTACCAGAGCACTCCACTCGTCGAGAGCTTCGCAACGACATAAATTTTGAATTTTTTCGACACCGTTTTTTGGTGGGTCCCACGGAACTTCGCAGTGTCTTTCTGAGCATTAAATGAGCTTAGAAAATTCTGAAAAATTTATGTACTAACCCCCGTGTTATGGGCTTCGTGTAGGTATCCTCAATTCGCGGAAATTCGACAGTTGACCTGGTCTGTGAATTTCCGGCCAGACAGACCCGTTACCGGAAAATTCTCCGAATTGGACCGAGGTTTTGGCTACCCCCCCATTGTCAGACGTCTCGAGCGTGTCCCCGAAGTCGGAATCGGCAAAGGTAAACCCGAACCTTGCTTTTTCGTAATTTTCTAGTGCTTAAATAGGATTAAAAATTCATAAAATATTCGTGGTAGCTCAGAAAATTATGATTCTTTTTGCAATAGCCTAGTAATATTGTTAAGGACAGCGGGGCAAAGTTTTAGAATTTTTAGAGCTTATTTGGGTAGTTTTTGCAAAAATGATCAATTATAAGGACTAAATTGAAATTTTAAATATTGTGATGGATGACTGATTTGATGGGCCCAAGAGGGGCTGTGTGATGTGATTGAGTTGCGGATATATGGGTTGTGAATATAGAAGTGTGTTTTGAGCCCTTTTGCAGGTTGGGTAGGTCCTAGGTATAGGGGAGACTCTGCCGGATTTTCGGCACGACTTATGACGTATTTGGTCTTTTCTTGATTTGTATTGAGTCATTTGTATTAAATAATTGTAATGTAATTGTCAGGTGAGCCGGGATAGCCTTCTTCCTCTGCCCAACCGCCCCAGTGACCGTTGTCAAGTCTGTGAGTAAAATATTAATTTTAATTGTAATTTCACTATTATTATATGTTCAAGCATGCCCATGCATCACTTATATGTATATATCTATGTAGATAAACTTTAGGCACGATTTATGTTGCATTCATAACTGTGAAAGTGCCATGTATGTTGTTGTGGTAATTTGGAGCAGTGTGCGTGCGTTGGTGTGCGTGTGATGTGGTGTGGACTATGGATAGGACGGGTAGACACGGCTTGAGATCTTCGCTGGGACCCGGTCTTTCGGGGTAGTCATGGCTTGAGTTCTTCGCTGGGACCCCGATTTGGTTTATTAAGTGAAAGTCCGGCTTGAGTTCTTCGCTGGCACCAGGTTGGATTTAAGAGAGCTGTATAGGAGATCAGCTCCCATATATTATGATTGATATTACTGGGTGTGTGAGTGCTCAAAATTACCTTTTTGCTGTTATGATGTGAATTTATTGCTGATGCTGCATTTCACTCTACAGGGTGCATTAGTTTTAGATAGTTATAGAGATTATGGTTAAAATTGATATTTTACTCTCTGAGTCGAACGCTCACTCCTATTCAATATTTTTCCAGGCCACAGGAGGATATTTTTGAGGTTAACCTACTTTCATCCCTCGCAGGTTGTTTATCAATGTTTGTGTAATTTTATTAACTCCTAGAATTTCTGCATGTGTTAGAAGTATTTATTTGATTTTGGTCTGTATTATTATTATCATGTTGGACCTGTAAACATATAATGATATGTATGTTTGATAGACTGGATGAGGGAGCTGAGCTCCCATATGTTTTTATGATGATATGAGTATGTGGAGGGTGAGCTGAGCTCCCCAATTGAGTATTTACTGTGTTTATAGGTCGGGTGAGTCAAAAACTCCCCGTTGGTAGGTTCATTTTATGGCCGGACTCTGTCCGGTTGATTTCTTGATATTGGGTCCAAATGGGCCTTAGAGTTGGGTTAGTGAATAGTTAGGCTTATCATGGGCCTCGGGGCTTTAGGTCGCCTGTGTCCTAGTGGAGTCCGGCCCATAGGTTGGGTCGTGACAAATGTGGTATCAGAGCTTAGACTCCAGATTCTTAGGGAATGTTTGTCTAAAGTGTTGAGAAGAGTCTACTAGGAGTCACATGTGGAAAAATAGGGTCCATATTCGTTTTGCATTGTCATCTTTGCTTCTAGTTTCTGCTTTATATATTGTGTGTAAACATGAGTCTATAGAGCTATGTAATGTGCAGTTTTGAATTTTGTGGGCTAATGCTGCTGAATTTCAGGAAAATGCGTAGAAGCAGGAGAGCTGCCACTGTACCAAAATCAGATGTGCCTGACGAGGTGTCAGCACAGGATGAGGCGCCTGCCCCGAGGAGGCGGGGTAGGAGGCCTAGAGCTGCTCAAGTAGAAGAGCAGCTGCCACCAGTTCAGGATCAGTCGTTTATGGCACAGGGTCCCATGGACCCCATGGCAACTACTCTAGCTGGGTTACAGAGAACCATCGATATGATAGAGCAGTATATGGTCCACCCTCCACAGTAGCAGCAGTCCACCGCACTAAGAGGGGAACCTTACAAACAGATCATAAATTTCAAGAAGTTGGTGCCTGGTACTTATGATGTGTCAGATGATGCATATCGGTTTTTAGATTCCTGCAGATAGGCAGGAACAGAATTGCAGTTGACTGATAGAAGACTAATAGAGTGTATGCAGCATGTCATGGGGCCTATGCCTAGACAATGGATGAATGACTACATATTACCTCGAATGGAGGGTTTGTCGTGGACTCAGTTTGTGGAACTGTTCATCAATCGGTTTGTGCCAGAAAGCTTCAGGGATCAAAAGCAGTGGGCCTTTGTGGCCTTAAGACAGAATGGCAGGTCTGTAGATGAATATGCTACAGAATTTCTTGAGTTGAGTAGGTATGCCCCTACAGCAGTTGCTACAGAAACTATGAAGGTGAAGAGGTTCCTAAAGGGGCTGGACAGGAGGTATGCAAACCTGGCCATGATGTCGGATCAGTCGTTTGATGTGGTAGTTGATCGAGCCAGACAGATAGAGATTAGCTATGCTGCGGATGACAGCAGAAGAGCAAAGAAAAATAGAGCAGAGGGTTCTTCAGGTGTTCCCCATATGGGTGCTCCAGATAGTGGTGGCCAGAGTAATTTCAGAGGAAGAAGTATGAACAAGAAGAGTGGTTTTAGACACAAATCCCGAGGGTTCAGATGCAGTACGGATCCAAAGCTGGTCACAGCTCGTGAAATGCAGCCTGGTCCAGTTCAGATCCTCCTTGGCACCTTGTGCATAGTGTGGAAGAGGACATTCAGGACCTTGTATGATGGGTTCAGGAGTATGCTTCAGGTGTGGCCAACCAGGTCACTTTGCTAGGGAATGCCCCGTGTTCAGTGAGCCACAGATGGGGTCACAGGGTTCTGTTGCAAATGTTCCTCGCCAGTTGTATCCGGGTGCTTCGGCATGGCAGCGTGATCGATTCGATGGCCAACAGGGCCGAGGACAAGGGGGACGTGGATTTGGAGGCAGATCAGGAGGTAGAAGTCAGTATCAGGGTTCTGCCACTCAGGGTAAGGGTCAAGCTCGGGTTTTCACCCTGACCCATCAGGATGCTTAAGCTTCAAATGCAGTTGTGGCAGGTATTCTTTTGGTCTGTTCCTATGAGGCTCGTGTTTTGATAGATCCGGGTGCTACGCACTCATTTGTCTCCCCTGTGTTTGCCATGAGATTAGGTAAAAACCCTACAACTTTAGAATGCCCTTTGTCAGTAGTTACCCCACTTAGTGACAACATAGATGTAGATATGATTTTTCCGGGTAGCCCAGTAGTAGTGGATGGAAAGATCCTCCCAGCAGACTTGGTTCCTCTACCAGTGATAGATTTTGATGTAATCTTGGGGATGGATTGGTTGGCAACTCATTATGCCACTTTAGACTGCAAGAACAAAAAGGTGTATTTCCACATACCCGGTGTGGAAGAGTTTAGTTTTGATGGTGACAGGAGCGTGGCTCCATATAACTTGGTGTCAGCAATTAGTGCTAGAAAAATGTTGAGGCGTGGATGCCAAGGGTATTTGGCATTGGTGAGAGATACATCTGTAAAAGGTGTCAACATGGAAAATGTTCCTGTTGTCAGAGAATTCATGGATGTCTTCCCTGAAGAGCTTCTAGGGTTGCCACCAGAAAGGGGAATAGAGTTCTGCATTGATGTTGTTCCTGGTACAAACCCCATATCAATGCCACCTTACAGGATGGCCCCAGTAGAATTGAAAGAGTTAAAGGAGCAACTACAGGAGCTATTGGACAAAAGTTTCATACGTCCGAGCACTTCACCCTGGGGTGCTCCTGTTCTATTCATGAGAAAGAAGGATGGGTCATTGAGGTTGTGTATTGACTACAGACAGCTGAACAAGGTGACTGTGAAGAACAAGTATCCACTTCCTCGGATCTACGATCTGTTTGATCAGCTTCAAGGGGCTAGATTCTTTTCCAAGATAGACCTGCGATCAGGCTACCATCAGTTGAGAATCAGGAATGAGGATGTGTCCAAAACAGCATTCAGGACAAGATATGGTCATTATGAGTTCTTGGTGATGTCTTTTGGACTCACTAATGCACCAGCAGCCTTCATGGACTTGATGAACAGGGTGTTCAAGCCATTTTTGAACCGTTTTGTCATCGTATTCATAGATGACATTTTGGTATACTCTCGGACCGAGGAAGAACACGTGTGGCACTTGAGAATGGTATTGCAGACTTTGAGGGAGCACCAGCTATATGCCAAATTTTCAAAATGTGAATTTTGGCTAGAAAGCATCTCATTCTTGGGACACGTGGTTTCTAGTGACGGCATTCAAGTGGATCCCAAGAAAATTGAAGTCAGAATCGATTGGCTTAGGCCTACATGATCCGAGGTGCGAAGTTTTCTGGGTCTAGCTGGCTACTATAGGCGTTTTGTGCAAGATTTCTCCAGGATAGCGGCTCCCCTAACTAAGTTAACTCGGAAGAATGTTCCATTCATTTGGACAGATGACTGTGAGAGGAGTTTCCAGAAGCTTAAGGAGTGTCTAACCACCGCCCCTGTGTTGACACTACCTATGAGTGGTGAAGGATACACCGTGTACTGTGACGCCTCCAGAGTTGGCCTAGGGTGTGTTTTGATGCAGAATAGAAAAGTAGTGGCTTATGCTTCAAGACAGCTGAAGAGGCATGAACAGAACTACCCCACCCATGATTTGGAAATGGCGGCTGTAGTCTTTGCACTAAAAATCTGGAGACACTACCTGTATGGTGAAGTGTGCAAGATATACACCGACCACAAGAGTTTGAAGTACATCTTCCAACAGAGGGATTTAAACTTGAGACAGAGGAGATGGATGGAGCTTCTGAAAGACTATGATTGCACCATCCAGTACCACCCTGGGAAGGCCAATGTAGTAGCAGATGCTTTGAGCAGAAAATCTTCTGGCAGTTTGGTGCACATTTCAGCAGAGAAAAGACCGTTGATTCGGGAAGTACATGAGTTAATGGATCAAGGTTTAATCCTAGATCTTTCAGATGAGGGGGTATTGTTGGCTCATTTTTCAGTGAGGCCAGACTTGCGAGACAGAGTTAGAGTTTCCCAGCACAGAGACCAACAATTGATGAAGATCATAGAAAGAGTCCAGCAAGGTGAAGGTGGTGAGTTTGGGTTTGCCAACGATGGCGCCCTTATGCAAGGTTCTAGGATATGTGTGCCCGACGTGGACAATATCAGAAATGAAATCATGCAAGAGGCACACTATACACTGTACAATGTCCACCTAGGCTCCACCAAGATGTACCATGATGTGAAGGATAGCTATTGGTGGAATGGCATGAAGAGAGACATAGCAGACTTCGTGTCCAAGTGCTTGACTTGTCAGAAGGTGAATTTTGAACACCAGAGACCGTCAGGGAAGCTGCAAGAGCTCCCTATCCCAGAATGGAAGTGGGAAATGATCACTATGGATTTTGTGACTGGGTTGCCTCGTACCACGCGAGGATATGACTCGATATGGGTAATTGTAGACTGTCTAACCAAATCAGCTCACTTCTTACCTGTGAAGACTACATATTCTGTGGCACAGTACGCTCGACTCTACATTCGAGAAATAGTCAGATTGCATGGAGTTCCGGCTTCCATAATATCTGACAGAGGGCCCTAGTTCACTTCTCGGTTTTGGAGAAAGTTACAGGAGGCACTGGCACACAGTTGAACTTTAGTATGGCTTTCCACCCTCAAACAGATGGGCAGTCCGAAAGGACAATCCAAACACTGGAAGACATGCTTCGCATGAGTGTTTTGGATTTTGGAGGTCAATGGGATAATCAGCTAGCTTTGGTGGAGTTTGCCTACAACAACAGTTACCATTCCAGCATAGGGATGGCACCCTATGAGGCACTATATGGAAGAAAGTGTAGGTCTCCTCTGTGTTGGACGGAAATGGGAGAAACGAAGGTGCATGATGTAGACCTAGTGCAGTACACTTCAGAGATAGTTCCTTTAATCAGGGAACGATTGAAAACAGCTTTCAGTAGGCAGAAGAGTTATGCAGACCCCAGAGGGAGGGATGTGGACTTTGCAGTAGGCGACTATGTATTCCTGAAGGTTTCTCCGATGAAGGGAGTGATGAGATTTGGAAAGAAGGGCAAGTTGGCACCTCGGTACATTGGACCTTTTGAGGTTACTGATAGAGTTGGAGCAGTTGCCTACCGGTTGGAGCTACCACCCAACCTTTCTCATGTTCATCCTGTGTTTCACATCTCCATGCTCAGGAAATACATTCCAGATCCTTCTCATGTACTACAGTCGGATGTAATAGAGCTAAAAGAGAACTTGACTTTTGAGGAGCAACCTGTAGCCATAGTGCACTACCAAGTGAGACAACTAAGATCAAAATAGATCCCTATTGTTAAGTTTTTGTGGAGGAGTCAGTCAGTGGAAGAGTGCACCTGGGAGTCAGAACGGGACATGCGTAGCAAGTACCCTTATCTGTTCAATGTGTAATCTTGTACTTTATTCTGCCTTGTGTAAAATTCGAGGACGAATTTTCTGTAAGGGGGGAAGAATGTAACACCCCAAAATTTTAAACTTTATTATTTTATGAGTATTATTGATATTTTAATTTTATTAAATTTTAAGAAATTATTTGAGATTTTTCGGATTTTAAAAATCAGGTTCGATTTTTCGAAAATATAAACTTTGATGATTTTTAAAAATTTATTTAAAGACCATGTGGCAAAACTAAAAGCATATTTGGAGTCTACGAATTTTTCTGAGTTTTTTGGAATTTTTTCTGAATTTTTGGACCTCGTTTTTGGTAACGAGGCAGTGTAAAAATTCAAAATTTTGTATTCCGAATCGAACCAGACTGGATCGGACCGGTCGAATCGGACTGGCTCCCTCCCCTTCTTCTTTTTCTCCCGCGCGCGTCCCCTCCTCCTTCTCTCTTTCTCTCGTTTTCTCTCTCCTCCCGCCCCAGCCCGCCGGCCAGCCACCTCCCCCGCCACATCAGCTCACCGGCGCCTCGCCCCACCTCTTTCCCCCGGCCGGCCGCCACCCCAAAAAGCCGAAAAACACGCGCGAATGCCCCTCCCTTACGCGCGCGACTTTTCGACTTCCCGGCCAAAATCCGGCCGATCCGGCCACCAATCGGACCGAGTCTTGTGTCTAAACTCATCTACTCGTCGAGAGCTTTTCATAGACACCAAGAACACTGAAATCCATTGAGCGGTTTGTCCAATTTTTGCCCGGGAAAGTTTAGCCCATTTTGACTTTCGGGCTAGATTTCTCGCAAACCATGAATCCCACGAGAAACTGAGAGTACAAAGCGCTCCACTCGTCGAGAGCTTCGCGGCGACATAAATTTCGAATTTTTCCGACATCGTTTTTTGGTGGGTCTCACGGAACTTCGCAGTGTCTTTCCGAGTATTAAATGAGCTTAGAAAATTCTGAAAAATTTATGTACTAACCCCCGTGTTATGGGCTTCGTGTAGGTATCCTCAATTCGCGGAAATTCGACAGTTGACCGGGTTTGTGAATTTCCTAGCATGCACTGCATCTGAAAAAGTCTCCGAATTGGACCGAGGTTTTGGGTACCCCCCCATTGTCAGATGTCCCGAGCGCGTCCCCGAAGTCGGAATCGGCAAAGGTAAACCCGAACCTTGCTTTTTCGTAATTTTCTAGTGCTTAAATAGGATTAAAAATTCATAAAATATTCGTGGTAGCTCAGAAAATTATGATTCATTTTGCAATAGCCTAGTAATATTGTTAAGGACAGCGGGGCAAAGTTTTAGAATTTTTAGAGCTTATTTGAATAGTTTTTGCAAAAATGATCAATTATAAGGACTAAATTGAAATTTTAAATATTGTGATGGATGACTGATTTTGTGACACCCCTTACCCAACTACAGTGTAGCCGAGCAAGTTATGCCACTCAGTGTGCCGGAGCACTCTATTTTATCTTAATTCATTTTTATCATAGTTTTGAAAATAATTTGTGAAATATAATTCATTTATTGAAATTGTAATTTATTTGAGGTTCCGAAAATTTTTAAAGAAAATCCGGCAGAGTACCGCCTAAAAATGGAGAAAACTGCTTCTTCTAACTGTGAAAACACTTCCTATATTCTTATTCATTCATCTCAACTCCATTTATCAAAATCTCAATATTTTTCAGTTCACATTCATTTCTCAATCATTCATTTCATGTGATAATCATATATATATCACAGATAAACATTCACTTTTTCATTTACAAACACAATTCTCATTATTTACATGAGCATCAAATTACATTTCATAAGTTCATTTACACATGAGAAAATAAGATCAATTACAAAATACCAAAATGACACCTAGTGTCCTACCAATGCAATCAGAGCTGTGAGGTGACACGGACACTATGCAGAGCTGCAGGATGGACTTACCCAATCTGTGGTCTACTGGCTCTCGATCAGTATTTTCAGTACCTACGCGTTGCAAAAGCGACGCGCTAAGCATAAAGCTTAGTGGTGCAAATAATAAAGTAGAAAGAAGTAATAAGCAAATAAAAATCATAATTTCTTAGCCATTGTGTTCATAAGAACTGAATAATTACCAACTTAATGTTTAGTCGAGGGCTAATTACGTTTTATGATATTAACTTCTTCATGCATTTTGTTAATTATTTTCTTCATGATCTTGAGTTTCTTTGTATTCTATCGTAATCATTCATGATATTTAATTTTCGTATTTTCTTTAACAATTTGTTCATTTACAGTTATACTTTTCCATGCCCAAGTAACCTATACAAATTGACCGGACTGGATAAACGGGTAAACTAGCACTGGGTACGTGTACCTCGCCGTCACACCATCGGTCACAATGTGTCTCCGGTGTAAAAGCAGAATCGCTAATAAGCCATATAAGTAATAAGGCATAAAGCCAAGTAAAACATCATAATCTGTATAGCCATAGGCTATCACATCACAGAATGGCAATGAAGCCATACATCATACACAGTACTGCTATCAGAACCCTATTGGCATGCCAACCTATCCAAACCAATCACATTAGGCCTACTAGAGCATTTGATACTTTTGAATTCTTCAATTTTTGAATTTCAAGTTTTTATGTCACTATTCACTTCAATAGTCAACAAAAAGTTGACTTTTGCATAGAACATAGGTGCATTGGTTTTAACACTCCCAATGTACCACATTTTGCATTTAAAACTTGTTGGTTTTGGTCACTTTCTCAAAGCTTAGGTCATTTTGGCAAAATTGCCAATTTTTGGTTTTGGTGTCACTATTCACCTCATTGGTCAACAAAAATGTTGACTTTTGGATAGAAAATAGGTGTATTGGTCTTAACACCTCAAACATACCACATTTTTTATTTCAAACTTGTTGGTATTGGTTGCCAATACCATTTTTAAGCTTAATGCTAATTGAGCAAAATTTTCGGTTTTCATGCTTCATCTTTACTGTTCCATTTGTTATTTTTACAGTGGGAATTTGAGGAAATGGTAAACATGAAAGTTGTTCCTTATTTTGTCTAGTTGAATTTCCTTTTTTGAATCACTCCATTTGGAGTTTTTTAGCTCAAGTTATGGCCAAAATAAGTTTACTGTTCATGTGCACTGTTCATGCTGAGATTTTGGGTCTGGCAGATTTTTTGTCCAAATTTGGTCAGTAATTTGATCAAGTTGAGTTCATAATTTGGTCTAACTTTCTTCATATGAAATGTTCTACTATGCCTTATATTTCCATCGGTTCAAGAATCGCCTAAATCCGAGTTTTCTAGAGAGAGTTATAGCCATCCAAACATTACTGCTCAAATGAAAATCTACAGAGTTGCAGGTTTAAATAGTAACTGTGACTGCCATTTGGGTTAGGTTCTGGTCATATTTTGGGGTAGGCTTCTTCATGAAAGTTGTTTGTCTATGTCTTAACTTATTGCTGTAAAAATTTCAGGTCAATTGACCAAATCTACAGTGAGTTATGGCCAAATGAACAGTTACTGTTCATTTGGCAAATTCTGCAGAATCGCAGGTATCCGGATTTGGGGCCAAGTTTTGGTCCTCTTGCTTTGGTCTTTTGGGCATGGTTTCTTCAGCAAAAATGTGCCATTATAAGCCTAGTTTCATGTCCAATTGGCCAAACACCAATTGGACTAACACAACCCAAGTTATGAGTGCAAAGGGACTGAATTTTTCCTATCTTTCTTAATCTAGGCGACTGCAATCCTCACTTTGCAATCTCATTTTTCTGTCCATTTGTTGGTCAAATTACCTAAAATGGTCACTAATTGACCATTAAAATGCTCTCTAATAATTTCCTAAGCCAAGTCACATTTTCACCTTTCCAAACCCTAATTCAAATTCATGGTTTATGCCATGTATCTTAGTAGCTACCAATGCATTGCTCATATGTTTATCACTTCAACATGGTTTCTATTCCACTCTAAGCTCATCAAAACACTTCCCCCTATTCCATTGCTAGGGCAGCCAAAATTCAAGATGTTATACACATAAGTTTTTGTTAATTTAAATCACAATCCTTACTAGTTTCAAGTCCCAAACCATGAAAATAATGAGTTTTTAAGATATAAATGCACTAACCTCAACTTGAAGAATCTCCAAGCTTGCCAACTTTAATTTCTCTTCTCCCTTTTGCTCCCAAACACCTTAGCAAGCTTCTAGAATAAATTTTTGTGTTGAGAACTTGAGGAAATATGGTGGGAGTTTAGGGCTTCATGAGCTTGCCAAGCTCATCAATGGAGGGAGGAAAGGAGAGGGTTATGTTTTCATGAAGGAGAAGAAGGGCTGCCCACGTTTTTTCTTTTCCTTTGGTCTTTATTTACCTCTTTTATTAGTTATTTAAATAGTAGTTTAAAGGTGGCTTTTTAATGACATCACCTTATGTCATAATTAAGCCTTTTTCTTCATTTTCTTTTCTTTCCTCCACTACTCATTTTCAATTTAATTTCTAGTAATATTTATTCATATTTTATGTCATATTAATTATTTACTCAACTGGACAAGTCGGCCAAAAATCACCTCTGAAGGCGAAATGACCAAAATGCCCTCCGTTTGGCTTAACGGGTCAAAATTGTCTATACCGATTGAAATATTTTTCTAGGTATTTTCTTGGTATTCTAATGCTATGGGAACCTCAGTAACCCTTCTCTGGAGTCCCAAAAATTATTTTACAATTTTTCCCCCGGGTCTAGGGCTCCTCATTGCGAGAACCGCAACTTCCCTCCGGTTACCCATCGCTTAGGCACCGGCTCGTTTAACTTGGTTGTATTTTATTTCTAAAATTTTTATTAAATTTTTCTTATTAATATTTGAGTTAATTATGGTTCCTGACTTTAGTTTAAATATTTTTTCGGACGTTCTAGCCGTCCAATCGACACGGCCATGAATAAAGATCATGCGGAGTTGCTACGGGGAGGGTGTTACAGATTTGATGGGCCCAGGAGGGGCTGTGTGATGTGATTGAGTTGCGGATATATGGGTTGTGAATATAGAAGTGTGTTTTGAGCCCTTTTGCAGGTTGGGTAGGTCCTAGGTATAGGGGAGACTCTGCCGGATTTTCGGCACGACTTAGGACGTATTTGGTCTTTTCTTGATTTGTATTGAGTCATTTGTATTAAATAATTGTAATGTAATTGTCAGGTGAGCCGGGACAGCCTTCTTTCTCCGCCCAGCCTCTCTAGTGACTGTTGTCAAGTCTGTGAGTAAAATATTAATTTTAATTGTAATTTCACTATTATTATATGTTCAAGCATGCCCATGCATCACTTATATGCATATATCTATGTAGATAAACTTTAGGCACGATTTATGTTGCATTCATAACTGTGAAAGTGCCATGTATGTTGTTGTGGTAATTTGGAGCAGTGTGCGTGCGTTGGTGTGCGTGTGATGTGGTGTGGACTATGGATAGGACGGGTAGACACAGCTTGAGATCTTCGCTGGGACCCGGTCCTTCAGGGTAGTCACGGCTTGAGTTCTTCGCTGGGACCCCGATTTGGTTTATTAAGCGAAAGTCCGGCTTGAGTTCTTCGCTGGCACCAGGTTGGATTTAAGAGAGCTGTATAGGGGATCAGCTCCCATATATTATGATTGATATTACTGGGTGTGTGAGTGCTCCAAATTACCTTTTTGCTATTATGATGTGAATTTATTGCTGATGCTGCATTTCACTCTACAGGGTGCATTAGTTTTAGATAGTTATAGAGATTATGGTTAAAATTGATATTTTACTCTCTGAGTTGAATGCTTACTCCTGTTCAATATTTTTCCAGGCCACAGGAGGATATTTTTGAGGTTAACCTGCTTTCATCCCTCGCAGGTTGTTTATCAATGTTTGTGTAATTTTATTAACTCCTAGAATTTCCACATGTATTAGAAGTATTTATTTGATTTTAGTCTGTATTATTATTATCATGTTGGACCTGTAAACATATAATGATATATATGTTTGATAGACTGGATGAGGAAGCTGAGCTCCCATATGTTTTTATGATGATATGAGTATGTGGAGGGTGAGCTGAGCTCCCCAATTGAGTATTTACTGTGTTTACAGGTCGGGTAAGTCAAAAACTCCCCGTTGGTAGGTCCATTTTATGGCCAGACTCTGTCCGGTTGATTTCTTGATATTGGGCCCAAATGGGCCTTAGAGTTGGGTTAGTGAATAGTTAGGCTTACTACCGGCCTCGACGGCTTTAGGCTGGCCCAGGTCCTAGTGCCGGTCCGGCCCATAGGTTGGGTCGTGACAATGTTGTTGAATTTTCTTATGATGAATTAATTAATGCTCTTAGAGTTGTGAATGATGAATTAGAGTTAAGTCATAAGAAAAATCAACTTTTTACAAGTGAACTAGTTAGCTTAAGGAAGGAAGTGAGACCTCATCTAAGGATTCTATATCTTTAGATAGTAATTTGCAAAAATCCTTAAATAAGCTCTCACTAGAAAATGAGAAGTTGAAAAATGAAATTCTTGAACTAAAGACTTCTCTTCCTAAAGTTGCTAATGGGAAGGAGAAACTTGATGCCACTTTGGACTCCTAAAGGTCCCCTAATATCAAGTATGGCCTTGGCTATAACAAATTTGCTCAATCAGCTCCTTCCAAGACCATATTTGTGAAAGCAACTAGTTCTAGTGAGCATAGTCTCCAAGAGTCTAGTCAAAAGGTGTATAATCCTAAGAGGCAAGAGGCAAAGACACCTAATGGCAATGCACCTAGGAACACTCCACATTAACATCATGTTCCTAGACAAAATGTTCATAGGGCATCTAAACTTAGGAAATTTACATCTAGACAAAACTTCTATAGGGGACATGCCACTAGGCCTCATAATCATCACACTCACAATGCCTCATGCTCACATACTCATGATGGACACAAAAAGAATGGTTACATGAGACCATATGCACATTCGTATGTATATAGACCAAGAACAGGAAAGTTCAATGGTCATTGTCAATATTGTGGCAAATTTAGTCACACTAACTATACGTGTACTATTAAAAAAGATCATCTTGGGTGACGATGATGGAACTACTAACCCCCAAGGGCTCATGTGCATTTGGGTACCTAAAGTGGGTTGAATTATTTTGCATACGTGTGCTTGAAATCCTCAGAGCTTAAAAGTAAATGGTATTTGGATAGTGGATGTTCATGAAGGAGCGGAAGCATGAAAAATATAAGTTTAGATTATTGAATTCAAAAATTTTTCATCTAGGGTCACATGCATCATGCAAGATTCATTTTTATCTATTTGATCTCAATGATAAATAGCATATTAAAACTCTTTTAATATGTTTTTGGATCTACATTTTCCATTTAAGATTTTAGAATTAACAGATTAATTCATTAGAACCCTATATTAGATCAAGAACAAGTGCACTAACCTTTTTGAAGCACTGCAATGTGTTTGGCACCTTTGGAATGCACCTAGGACACCAAATGTTATCCCTCTAGCTTGTCCACACCAAGATCACCAATGGCAGCCTCTTGAACAACTTCTCAAGCCTTTCCAATCAATTAAAAATTCAGGATTTGCCTTTTGAGAGATTACAAATGTATATAGGACACTAGAAATAATTTATAGTATTTTTAATTTAAGAGAATGTTGGCTGTTCTCTTTGAATTGATGAGAGATGAAGAGGAAGAGAAGAAGAGGCTCCTTTGGGTGGCAGAACCAAAGAAGAACAGCAGCCTTGTTATTTTACTCTTTCATAACAACACATTATATAGCTAGGTCGCCACTTAAAACCCTTGCCACATGTCACCTTTTGATTGGCTCTTAGTTTAATTAACCTAATCACATTGTGCCAAGTGTCAAACTAAGATTTAATCTTGTTTTTGACCATCTTACATGATTAAAAGACAATTGGCAAGCTTATGTGTAGTGCCATATGTCACCATCTCATGGTGCTATGAAATGACCAAAATATCCTTTGTGTCCTAATTTTGAGTTCTCAATCCAAAATAATTATTTCTCTTCTTCTAATAATTTATATCAAATATAAATTAATTAATTAATCTCTATTAATTAATTTCTCATAATTAAATTCATATTTAAACACTTTAAATATAAATTTAACTTATACTATACATCCAATAACCTAGATTTGGTTTCAAGTCATGCTAGGGACTTTGCAATCTAATTGCAAACCAAACATATTTAATTAATCAATTAAACTCTTTAATTAATTAATTAAATTATATTTAATTTGGTGATTATTTGTGTATGTGTGTGACTTATTAGGCTCATCACTAATTGGCAATGAGACATGATATCAACTCTTAATATCATCAGAACTCTTTCTTACCATAAATGATTTCTCTAAATCATTTTATGCAGCTCATAGACTATGGTTAACACCTAGCATAGCATGCCATAGCCACCCAATTAGTAATAAGTTTTACCTTAAATGAACCTATAATCATATGTTACCATGCACTAGAATCTCTCTGTTACAAAATCCCAATTCGAGCTAGAGTCATTGTTTATGTCAAACCCCATTTGCTATGAATATTATATTCTCTTTTAATTCCAGTTCTTGATTAAAAAGATTTTCTCATTAGAAACTCTTTTCTGATTAAATCTATCTGTCCTGACCAGGAACTTGAAACATCAAGAACAATTAAATGAACATAGGATTTTATCCCTATTTACTTAGGGTAACAGATTCCATCTTGATCAACACCTACCTCCATATATAACTAGTAGGAGCCAACACATGCCCATATACCCATACACAGTACAAGTATGAAAGCAATATCAAACTCAAACCACCTATATATAAGATAACTATGCTATCTTAGGTCTAAAGATTATATGCACTAATATGATTTGTGACAATGCATTGACAAGAGTAAACTCCATGTGCTTGTCATAAGTGTCACTGATTCGGCCTACTTATCATGTATAAGTGCCTATCATGTTTGTTATATGGCATAAGACTCACCATTCCATCTTATTTATATCTCATATAAATACATTGGGAACAAACATGAATATAATCTTTCTAGCTAAGTCATGTCCTGTGTGAAATATCCTCGATTGTGAACCAATTTATGATATTTTATACTAGAAATACTGTCACTCATATTCTTAACAACTTAAGAATAGAATTTCTAATAAAATATCAATAGACCTTTTCTATTACACATAAATATATTATGTAAACGGAAAAGTGAAAATGCCTTTTATTAATTAAAACATGTACAAGATACATACTAAATGATATGCTCTAGGGCATACTGCTAACAATCTCCCACCAGCACTAAAGCCATTCATTACAATATCTTAGAGCCATCTTCTCAAGATGTCAGTTTAGCTGAGTTTGTGACATAGGCTTAGTGAATGGATCAGCTGGATTTTCAGCTGATGCTATTTTCTGCATGGCTACATCACCTTGCCCAACTATTTCTCTGATAATGTGATAGCGCCTTTCTATGTGTTTGGATTTCTGGTGAGACCGGGGTTCCTTAATATCCAAGCAGCCTCTTTTTGCAGCATCTAATGCAGTAATATACTCAGCCTCTGTATTGAAATCTATAGTCGTACTCTGTTTGGAACTCTTCCAACTGACTGCACCTCCATTACAAATGAACACGTACCCAGAGGTAGACTTTCTATCATCGATATCTGATTGAAAATCAGAATTAATATAACCATCCAATTGCAAGTCATCATCTCCATATATCAAGAATAAATCCTTAGTTCTTCTCAAGTACTCAAGGCTATTCAGTGTTCCAAACCTGGATTGGATTGATACTTGTTAGTCAAATTAACAACATATGCGATATCCGGCCTAGTACACAATATTGCATACATCAAACTTCCAATAGCTGAAATATATGGAATCCTGCCATTTTATTTCTTTTTTCAGGTGTCTTGGGAGACATCTCTTTAGAAAGGTGGATACCATGTCTCACTGGTAACAAACTTTGATTGAATTGTGGAATTGATTTGAGTTATGTTGAACTGAGTAATTTTGGTGGTTGGGAGTTGGGGAAACAATTATTGGAAGTGTTTTTACAGGTTTTTGAAGAACTGTTTTCTCAAAATACAGACAGTACTCTGCCGAAATTTTTATAAAATTTACGAAAAAATAAAATGGGCAAAAATTTTAACTAGTTTTAAAACTTCAATTAAATGATTTTAATTCCTACCAAAACACTCACCACTTCCAAAAAGGTAATAAAATGGTTTTAAAATCCCTTGTAGTATACTTAATGAATTATCGGTAGGTGAAGTTTAGTAGTTCATTAGGCATTCTACGGGATCATGTTATGCCTTCAGAGGGGTAAGGTGTGACAGGGATGTCCTATAAACTCGGGTTAGTCTTACTGGTGTCAACAACATGTGCTAAGAAAGCCTCATAGCCTTTTCTCATTAATCTTCTAGCTGCTGTGGCTGATATAATGGTAGAAAGTCAACCCGTTCCTTCACCCATAACTGTAATCTCATCCCCATCAGTTGTCTGTAATGAAATCCTCTTCAACCAATAATCTACCATCACCTGATGATGTGAAAACCAATCCATTTCCAGTATCACATCAAACTCATAGAATGGCAGTTCAATCAAGTCGGTTGGAAACTCATAACCCTGTATCCTCAGAGGACAACCCTTATAGACCTTATTCACCATGACACTATGGCCTAAAGGGTTAGTAACTTGTATGTCCTCCTCTAACTCCTCTATCTGTACCCTTCTATCAACTGGCAGTGTAATAAACACGTATGAATGTGTCGAGCTAGGATCAATTAGTGCACATACTAACATATCATAAAGAGAAAATGTACCTCTAATGATATCTGCTAGATCTGGATCCTCCCGAGCCCTCATAGCATAAGCACGAGGTGCTACCCTGACCTCCTGCCTCTGAATTGTCACTGCAGTAGGCCTCAGTGATGGACCAGTTGTATCAGGCCTCGCAGGTCTTCTACCCCTCTATGCTACCGGGGTAGACCTCTCTATCTGGGGTGGAGCAATGGGAGCACTAGCACTCCTCTATGGACAATCCTTCAAGAAGTGATCCGTAGACCCACATCTGAAGCATCCCCCAGTAAATAATCTACACTCTCCTCGGTGGCTCCTTCCACAATGTGTACAAGCTGGTTTTGGGGCTAATCCCCGTGTAGCTACATCTGGAGAACTACCCACTGATATACTAGACTGTCCTCCTCTCCTCGGATCAAACTAAGATCTCCGCCTCTTACCTTGACCCTGAGTTTGACCCTGAGACTCCTTGGGCTACTTACTACCAGTGGCTGCTGAACCAGACTGACCAGATCGAGAAGCCCTCTTACGTTGCCTATCCCTCCAGGACTGCTCCTCATTTCTAACTCTTACCACATCCAGAGCTGATGCTACTAAGAGGGAGAAGTCTGTGAAGTGGTGAGATGTGACTATCAGTCTGATGTTGTCATTTAATCCATCCTCAAATCTCCTGCATTTATCAACCTCTGTGGGCATTATCTCCAATGCATACCCACTAAGTCTCATGAATTCCCGCTCATATTCGGAGACTGTAAGTGCCTCTGTCTCAGTGCTAGGAATTCTCTCTTTCTGGCCTCTAAATATACATGGCTGACATGTTTCTTTCTGAACTCGGCCAGGAAGAAATGCCAGGTAATCTGTGCAGGCTGTACTACCCTCAATACTGTCACCCACCACCGATATGCATCCTCCTAAAGTAGTGATAGAGTGCACTCCAACTGCTATAACACCCTCTCTGTCCTCTCCAGCCAATACTCTGCGATAGCTGGATCATGCTCCTTCTTACCCTTGAAGTCAACTGCCCCATATTTCCACAGTCTCTCTAATGGGGACCTCTGTACAGGTTGCGGCTGTATGGGTAGTGGTGGTTGTACAGGTGGCGGTGGCTATGGAGGTGGAGGTGGAGGTGGAGGTGGATGTAGCTGAGGTATGGCTCCGGAGACCTGATGGAGCAGCTGTGTCATCTGTTCCAGGAAGGCCTACTGTGCTCTACCTGCAGCACCCATGGATGAATTGGCTCTGATGCTTCACTCCCTATTAGGAGCAGGTGCTGGTGTGTGACTCTTTACCTCCTCCTCGATCGATCTAGGAGACCCGTGCTCTGAAGGATTAGATGCCATTGATCCTATAAAATAGATAAAGAATAGATCTACATTAGTGTCACCTCGACTCTATTTAAAGGCCTATGCATGTGATGCACTCTATTTCTTCCTATCTATCTAGGTTTAGGACCAACTAAACCTCTGCTTTGATACCACTAAATGTGACGCCCCTTACCCATCTACAATTCATTTCTTTTATTTTTCCTTAATTTTTTTTTTGTCTTTATTTCATCAATTTATGTCTCCTCACCCTAGTTTAAGTGTAGTTCCAGACATTCTGACTGTCTGAATAGACGTTAGTCGTCGGAACAGTAGAACGTACGAACTACCTACAGTGAGGGCGTTACATTTGTAGTTTGAATCTAACCTTATGGGCTCAGAGGGACCTTATTTTGGCATATTTTGAGGTGTTATATGAAAAATAAGTGCAATTGGGCCAAATTACATTAATGGTCACATGTTAAGTGTGTTTAGGCTCTTTATGTTGAGTTATGTGGAACCAAGTATTAGAGACTTAATTGGTGGGTTTAATTATATTATTTAAGGCCTATCTGAAATCCATATCTATGAACTGAAAGGTTCGAATGATCAACTCTGCAATCAGTTGGTAGAACCAATAGGTCTTCAAATCGTTCATTTGAAAAAATTAAAACCCTTCTTATTGTTATTTGATAAATAAAATAGAGATGTGTGAGTCCCCAAGGCCATGCAAGTGGTAGATCCATATAAGGAGAGTTATTTTTAATTTGTTGTCCTACTTTAACTAGGATTCTTAAGAGAGTTTTAAGTTAGAATGCAACTAAGACTTTTAAATCAAATCTAGAGTCATAGTTAACCTATTTTTCTCTATAGAAAAGGACCAAATTATGGATCTAGAGAGAATAAATTCTCTTATACTCATAGTAGCCAAATTTTCTCTTTGTGCATTCAAAGTTATTGATTGCTTGATCTAGTTGCTAGTGTGATTTCTTCTTCTTCCTTTTGGCTTATGGAGCGATTATACATCCTTTGGAGTGTGTGGCATCACCATTAACATTAGATTCAAGTTGTTCAAATTCCATTCATAAGGGGCAGCATACTTTTATCTTCTATTTTGTTACTTTGTTTATGTTTGATATTGATGAGCACTCCTAGGATGCCAAGAAACACAACATCTAAAGATTGGAACCAAGATCTTTAATCATCCAAACAAGGCAGAATTTCAGATTGAAAACCGAAGTGTCAATTCACAAATAGTAACAAGCTAAAGCATATTGATCATCAAAATAAGACTAGCAAGGGGTTCATGTTGCTAGAATCCAAGTTCTTTCAAGAAACATGGAAGAAACATAGAAGAAACTCAAGCTCCAGCAATGGAGTTCTCTCCCTAATGCTCACACTAAAACTAGAAACATAAAGGCTGCCTAATACAATCTGAATATCTTGGGTTATATATAGTATCTCTAAAACCCTAAAAGTGTGCCAAAACCCTAAAAGTGTGCCAACATGGTTAAAAAGACAAAAATACAAGGCCCCTCAATTAGATAGGGCGTCTCCATAGGGGGGGAGGGACCATTTGGGACCACTTGCTTTATGGCAGCCCTTTATGTAGTGAGGACCATAAGGTGGCAGCAACACTTTAGGTGGCAGCAGCCTTTTTTTAATGTAGTGGGGACCAATAAAAGGTGTCAGCACATGGAAAATCCAAATAAGCATAAGAAGCTCCTCCAATCCACTTGGCCGAATGGTCTTGTGCCAAGTCATGCTGATGTGGCGAAGTCACGCTGATGTGGCACCACTTGTAAAGTCTCCCATGCCAACTTGTGTGAGAACGATCCACCTAGATTCCAACAATATGCAAGAAAGTCCAACATGGCAATTTTGATCCCCCTTGTGCTCACAATGCTCCAACACCAATGCTTGCAGCTCTCTAGCTCTGGCTCTGGTGATGGGTCCTCTAAATAATGGCATAGGCACTGGTGCTTCTTCATCATCCCCTCCTCCTTTGAAAGAATTCATCCTTGAATTTGGTCCTACATCAATGCAAGGGGAAAAATCAGTAATGTTAAAAGAATTGCTAACACCATACTCACCAGGTAAATCAATCTTGTATGCATTATTGTTGATCCTTTCTAACACTTTGGATGGACCATCACACCTTGGCTGTAATTTCGACTTTCTTAGGTTTGGAAATCGCTCTTTCCTAAAATGCACCCAAACAAAGTCACCTGGTTCAAGCACAAGAGGCTTTCCGCCTTTATTAGCATGAGTAGCATATTGTGCATTTTTCTTTTCAATTTGTAACCTAGCTTGCTCATTCAATTTCCTAACCAAGTCTGCTTTCTTTTTACCATCAAGACTATTAATATGATCAATAGGTAAAGGCAACAAGTCTAATGGTGTCAATGGATTAAATCCATACACAATCTGAAATGGTGAAAATCTGGTAGAAGAATGCACTACTCTGTTATAAGCAAACTCAACAAAAGGAATGCAATCTTCCTAAGATTTCAAATTTTGTTTAACCATCACACGCAATAAAGTAGTTAAGTTTCTATTCACTACTGCTTGTCCATCGATGCAGGGATGACAAGTAGTTGAGAACAACAGTTTAGTACCTAACTTACCCCACAACACCCTCCAAAAGTGACTTAGGAACTTAACATCTCTATCACTCACTATAGTCCTAGGTATACCATGTAACCTGACTATCTGCTTAAAAACAAATTGGCTATGTATGTGGCATCATCTGTTTTGTGACATGGTATTAAGTGTGCCATCTTAGAAAATCTATCAACAACCACAAATATAGAATCATGACCTCTCCTAGACCTAGGCAAACCCAAAATAAAATCCATAGAAATATCAGTCCAAGGTTCCTTAAGAACAGGCAAGGGTGTGTAAAGACCATTTGGCATTACTCTAGACTTTGCTTTCTTACATTCAACACACCTAGAACACATTCGATCAACATCTTTCCTCATATGTGGCCAAAAAAAGTGTTCTTGCAATATGTTTAAAGTCTTACCAACACCAAAATGTCCCATCAAACCACCACTATGTGACTTCAAAACAAGCAAGTCTCGCATAGAGCATTTAGGCACACACAATTTATTCTCCTTAAACAAGTATCCATCATGCCTATAAAATTTCTGAAATGCAATTTTCTCACAAGCAGCATATACATTACAAAAATCTGCATCATCAATATACAATTCTTTCATGAACTCAAAACCAAGCAATTTAGCATCAAGTGTAGACAAAAGTACATATCTCCTAGAAAGTGCATCAGCTACAACATTCTCTTTTCCTTGCTTGTATTTAATCACATATGGAAATGACTCCAAAAATTCAATCCATTTAGCATGCCTTCTATTCAACTTATTTTGACTCTTAATATGCTTCAATGATTCATGATCTGAATGTATGACAAACTCTTTGGGCCACAAATAATGTTGCCAAGTTTCCAAGGCCCTAACTAATGCATACATCTCCTTATCATAAGTAGAGTAATTCAAGGCAGCTCCATGCAATTTCTCACTAAAATATGCAATTGGTCGTTTCTCTTACATAAGAACCGCACCAATTCCTATAGCACTTGCATCACATTCAATCCCAAAAGTCTTATCAAAATCTGGCAAACTCAACAAGGGTGCAGAACACAATCTATCTTTAAGTTCAGAAAATGCATGTTCATGTTTCTTTTTCCACTCAAATGCAACATTTTTTTTCACCAATTCATTCAAAGGAGCATCAATTGTACTAAAATTAGGCACAAATTGCCTATAGAAACTAGCCAATCCATGGAAACTCCTAACCTCAGACACATTCTTAGGAATTGGCCAATCTCTAATGGCTTTGATTTTCTCTTCATCAACCTGTACACCTTTACTACTTACAACAAAACCAAGAAAAACAACCTTATCCAAGAAAAATGAACACTTTTTCACATTCGCATACAATTTCTCATTTCTCAACACATCAAAAACAAGTCTCAAGTGATGCAAATGCTCGTCTATGTTACTGCTGTAAATCAAAATGTCATCAAAATACACAATAACAAATTTTCTAATGAAATTCCTCAACACATGATTCATCAAACGCATAAAAGTGCTAGGAGCATTTGTGAGCCCAAATGGCATCACCATCCATTCATACAACCCATATTTAGTTTTAAAAGCAGTTTTCCACTCATCACCAATTTTCTTTCTTATTTGGTGGTAACCACTTTTCAAATCTATCTTAGAAAACACACTTGCACCATGCAACTCATCAAGCATATCATTAAGGTGAGGGATGGGGTGTCTATACTTTACAGTGATTTTATTGATGGCCCTGCAATCCACACACATTCGATAACTCCCATCCTTCTTAGGCACTAGCAACACAGGTACAGCACATGGGCTCATGCTCTCCCTAATATAGCCCTTCTCCATAAGCTCCTCCACTTGCCTTTGTAACTCCTTTGTTTCTTTAGGATTTGTTCTGTATGCTGGTCTATTCGATATTTGTGCTTCAGGTACTAAGTCAATCTAGTGTTCAATCCCTCTGATAGGTGGCAATCCTGGTGGCAACTCATTCGGGAAGACATCTTCATATTTCTGTATAAGAGACAAAGCATCACTAGGCAAATGTGAATCAAGGTCAGTAACACATAAATTAACCTCCTTGTACATAAGTACACAAAGAGGTCTTCCTGAATGTAAAGCCTCTCTAACTTCTCTTTCCTTCACATACAAACTCATTCTTTTCTCTCCACTCTCCTTTTGCCCCGAGCTTTCCTTTTTCTCATTTGCTCTCATTTTCTTTTCTTTTGTTTCTCTTTTTCTCTCTTTTTCTTCTCTCTTCTCTTTCTTTTCACTCTCATCCAGCTTGGCCTCTCTAAGTTTTTCTTTCCAAGTTTCTTTCTTTTCTTCAATGGATCTAAGAATCCTCATTTGATCTTCATGCACTTGAGCTGGTGTCATAGGGAGCAATGAGTATGTTTGACCTTCCTTAGTGACCGTGTACCTGTTCTTCCTACCATCATGCACAACACTTCTGTCATACTGCCATGGACGGCCCAATAAAAGATGCGTAGCAACCATAGGCACAACATCACAAAGTACCTCATCATGATACTTGCCAATGGTGAATGGCACCACCACCTGTTTTGTAACCCTCAACTTCCCACAATCATTCAACCATTGTAAGCCATATGGTTTTGGATGTGTAGTAGTAAACAAACCCAACTTGTCCACCAAGAGTGAACTAGCCACATTACAACAGCTCTCACCATCTACAATCAAACTACACAACTTGTCATTCACCAAGCACCTAGTATGGAAGATGTTCTCCCTTTGCATTTCATCACCACACTCCATACTTACTTGTGCACTAAGTGTGCGCATGGTAACAAGGATATTGCCATCCATAGGTGGCTGATCTCCCTCATCATAGTAATCATCCTCATGCTCATCAACATTATGAGATTCTTCCTCCCTTTCCTCTTTACTTTCTAACTCTCCATTTTCCCTAACAACCATCACTCTTTTATTTGGACATTGTGAGGCATAATGTCCATTTCCCAAACACTTAAAACACTTCAATTCTCTAGTCCTAGTAGAAACTCCCTTGTTCTTCTCCTCTACTTTCTCCTTTCCTTTCCATTCTTCTTTCTTGAATTTGGGAACTTCTTTCTCCACCCTTGAAGGAGCAGACCAATTCGACTTCCAATTACTCCTAGGAGCCGAATGGTTGGCTGGTGCATATCTAGCCACATTCTTTCTTTTTAGTTGCTTCTCCACTTTAAGTGCCATTTGTAGCATATCCTCCACCTCCACACAAGGTTGCAGCTCCACAATATTAGTAATTTCAAGATTTAACCCATTCAAAAAGGGAACCATTGTAGCTTCCCGATCCTCCTCAACATTAGCTCTAATCAAAGCTATCTCCACGGCCTTGTAGTATTCTTTGACACTTTTAGTACCTTGAGTGAGTTTTTGTAACCTTTGAAGTAGCTCTTTGTGGTAGTAAGGTGGCATAAATCTGTTTCTCAAGATTCCCTTCATTTCGTCCCATGTCTCCACGGTTCGTTGCCCATTTCTCCTCCTCCTACTCAACAACTGATCCCACCATACAATTGCATACTCTTTGAATTCTACAGCTGCTAACTTCACTTTCTTCTCTTTAGAATAATGGTGGCACTCAAAAATCAACTCCACCTGTCTCTCCCACTCCAAATAAACATCTGGATTATCCTTCCCATGAAAAGGTGGAATTCGCATTTTTATACTAGCTAAATTCCCATCAATTCTCTCCTCATTCCCATCTGTATCCCAATGATCACCGAACCTTAAATTTCTGCCACCCCTTCTTCCCCTAGGCCCTCTACCCCTGGGTGGTCTATACCCTCTTCCACCATAATGGTAATTGCCATAACCATAAGCTTCATCATACTCATCATCATTCCATTCAGCTTCTTCATACCCTTCATTCTTATGTTTTGCCCAAAATCTACCTTTATTTTTATTCTGATTTCCCACATTTGCTCCCCCATCATTCCTCCTATTTCTATCTTCTCTGTCCCTTCTCATCTCTTCCATAAACCTGGTCATTTCATTTCTCATTCCCCTCAATACATCCAATTCATCTCTAAAGTCATTCATTTGCAAATTCATCCTTTCAAAGCTTTGTGCTACGGATTCTTTAAAAACTCGATCATCAGGAAACTCCCTTTTTTCTTCATTACCTCCACTACTACCACTTGTCTCTTGGAATTGAGACATGACTTGGCTGCAAGAAAATGAAGTTAGTAGAATTGGCTCACCCTCTCAAGTGTTTAGCTCAAGTGTTTTCGCACAAATTTCAGGCTCTTACCCTCTTTTGGCACTCACACACTCTTGCCTTTTACCACTCAAAAGTTTGCTTTCCTTGTTCCTTTGGGAACTAAAATTCACAAACAAGCACAAATACTTGCTAATTTTATAAAAAATAATCAATAAATGAAACTGGAAGAAACGAAATTGCAATAATCAGAGAGTGTGACACTAGAGCCAAAGAAATGGAAGACACCAAAAGTAGAAGCAAATGTAAACTAAATGGTATGGTTTTTGAAAACTGTATGAGGGACAACCCAATAGAATGATATCAAGCTCAAACTTCCAATTTCATAGCCAACTTTGCACAAATACCAACAGTTCACACAATTAACCAAAAATATACAACAATTTTGGTTCACCATACAAATGAATATATTTTGATCTGAAATTTGGTAGACATAGGCATCCCAATACTAACTAACTACTGGTAAAATTTCAGGAGTTTCTGGATGGGTTTACTAGGTGAACAAAATTTGATTAAGTCTGTCATAAAATTTTGGTTCGGTAGGCAAACACTGTCACAAAATCCCGAAAATTGACACAAAAGCTACTGAAATGGAGTATAATCAGCCTGTAAAGTTTCAGAGTTTTCTGGGTTGATTTGGTGTGTTAACTAAATTTGATCAAGTCTACCACAAAATTTGGTTCAATATACAAACAGTGGAATTTTCACATCAAATATGGCATGTGAGGTGTCTAGTAATACCCAAAGATGTTGGTAGATTTTTAGGCTCAAATTTAATGTTTAACTTCACAATTCATAATTTCATCACTTATGTCAGCTTGCCAATTTTTCAGCACAACACAACTCAGCTTACAATCCAATCTCCTTTTTTTTTTTTTCTTTTCTTTTATACTGATGCAAAGGATAAAAATTGCAGAATCAACTAATGATACCACTCAAGTACTTTGGCAATCCACATCAAGCTCTGCCCACTAGCACACAGGCACATCCCAAGCATTAATTACCCAATTTAACATACTCAGACTTGATATCATATAACTCAAGAAGCAAATAGCTAGTGTCAAAGATAGGTTTTAACTTGATTAACTCTAATCCTATAGACAAACTCAAGAAAAACAAGATGAACAAGAGATTTAATCTAAGATTAAGCAAAATCCTACACTAAAATTAATACTGCCAAGTTTCAGCCAGCAAGAGTTCAAACAAAAAAAAAAGAAGAAAAATCAGTACCCTAAAATGAAAATTTGATTTGGCTACAAAGAACAAGGTACCAAATGAAGAAACTAATAGATATCTAAAGGTCCTACAATGGCTGACTATTATAGTTAACCAAACAGAAAAGAAAAAGTAGTTTTAATGGATAAATACCTTGTTAGATGCCAAGGCTCTGATACCAAAATGATGAGCACTCCTAGGATGCCAAGAAATACAACATCTAAAGATTGGAACCAAGATCTTTAATCATCCAAACAAGGCAAAATTTCAGATTGAAAACCCAAGTGTCAATACACAAATAGTAACAAGCTAAAGCATATTGATCATCAAAATAAGACTAGCAAGGGGTTCATGTTGCTAGAATCCAAGTTCTTTCAAGAAACATGGAAGAAACATAGAAGAAACTCAAGCTCCAGTAATGGAGTTCTCTCCCTAATGCTCACACTAAAACTAGAAAAATGAAGGCTGCCTAATACAATCTGAATATCTTGGGTTATATATAATATCTCTAAAACCCTAAAAATGTGCCAACATGGCTAAAAATACAAAAATACAAGGCTCCTCAATTAGATGGGGCATCTCCATAAGAGGGGGAGGGGGGGGGGGGGGGGGGGGAGGACCATTTGGGACCACTTGCTTTATGGCAGCCCTTTATTTTGTGGGGACCATAAGGTGGCAGCAACACTTTAGGTGGTAGCAGCCTTTTTTTAATGTAGTGGGGACCAATAAAAGTTGTCAGCACATGGCAAATCCAAATAAGCATAAGAAGCTCCTCCAATCCACTTGGCCGAATGGTCTTGTGCCAAGTCATGCCGATGTGGCGAAGTCACGCTGATGTGGCACCACTTGTCAAGTCTCCCATGCCAACTTGTGTGAGAACGATCCACCTGGATTCCAACAATATGCAAGAAAGTCCAACATGGCAATTTTGATCCCCCTTGTGCTCACAATGCTCCAACACCAATGCTTGCAGCTCTCTAACTCTGGCTCTGGTGATGGGTCCTCTAAATAATGGCATAGGCACTGGTGCTTCTTCATTAGATATTCTTAGTTATACGTGAATAGTTTTGTAATTCAGTAGGGAGATAGTTGAAGCCATAGAACTTGTTAGCATGAGACTTTGATTTGAGTTTAATAAAATCTAGATTTGTTCTATATTGAGTATCACTTATCTTTTAGTTTATTTTGTGAATGTTGAATGTATGATTAGTTAGGGTAGTCAACTAATTAAATATACATGAAAACATATTGCTAAGTTAAGATAATTTGAGTATATAATAGCTTAAATAATCTGGCTACAAGTAACACATAGTTTTTTATTTCATTATAAAGATGAGTGTCTAGGTTAAATAAACCACGCTGAATGAGTTTATTACTTTAAATTAGGATGTCTTTCTAATGATTAATGCTACCATTAAACTTAAATGTTGAATGTATGGTTAGCTAGGATGGCCAACTAATTAACTATGTATGAAAACATATTGCTAAGTTAAGATAATTTGAGTACTTAATAGCTTGAATAATCTGACTACAAGTAGCACATAATAATATATTTCATTATAAAGATGAGTATTTAGGTTAAATAAATCATGCTGAACGAGTTTGTTACCTTGAATTGAGATGTCTCTCTAATGATTAATCCTACCATTAAACTTAATTATAAGCTGTTCTAGCCTTAGATTGAGTGCAATGGCGAGGGATTAATTGTAGAGTACTTTCTAGTTAATCTAATATGTAAGGAAAGATAAGAAAGTTATTAACTTCTATAACCAATTTACTCAATTGAATAAATTTGTATCTTTAGTCAATGATTAATACATGTTACATAGTGGATACACCCTCTCTACTAAATTTGTTGCAATCTGGTTGTGTTGAGTATTCATAAGTGTCATTAGTCTTACTTTATATTCTAACATTCTTAGTTTAGCACCAGTAGTTTAGCGAATACAAATCAAAACCCCTTTTTAC
Organism: Hevea brasiliensis; assembly: GCF_030052815.1. NCBI lineage: Eukaryota > Viridiplantae > Streptophyta > Magnoliopsida > Malpighiales > Euphorbiaceae > Hevea > Hevea brasiliensis. Next base: position 20,494,368 of record NC_079507.1, read on the forward strand.
TTTACTTTGCATATTCAGTTTGATAGATAAGGTGTTTATTTTATATGTTTTAAGTTTCTTTTATTTATTTGTGCATTTAAGATCTGTTTTCTTATTTGCATTTACTCATTTCTAGTGGGATCGACCTCTGCTTACCCCATATATAAATAGTTTAGGTAGAATAATTTTAATTGGTGTATTCAGCATGCATCAAGTGCCTACATTGCATATGTTCTTCTTCCATTTCCTATAAAAGTTAATTATACATGTATTAACATCTAACTGTACTATATAATGACAAATTAAAAGGTTTAAAGTATAAAATTTAGACAAAATTTTAATGTCCAAACTGCAACATGTTAGAGAACATTATTAAGTACTAAATACTTAGTAAAATTTACATAACATCTTATATTTAAATAAAATCTACAAATTTATGATATTTGAAAATCATATTAATTTAAAATTCTTTACTATTTTATCTATTAATATTTTCAATGCAATGAGATAATTTCATAATAATATAAATAGTTTTTATAATAGTCAAGCATTTAAATTCATACCTACTTTTTAAAATCATAACAAGTTGACCTTATTAAAGATGATCTTCTATTGCGAAGCTGCTGAAATGACGATTAGAGAATTCGTGCTTCTAGGGACAACTCATAATATATTTTGAACGGGAAAACAATCAGTCAAGCTAGATCTCTATGTATAAACATGCAAAAACTTGTACAATAATTTATGTACGTCTCGTCGTATTTTCATTAATGTAGAATTAGCCTAATAAATTGTCTTCTCATTGAAAATTTATTCTAAATTGCAGGTAGAAGCACACATTTCAGCATCTTCATATGGAGGATCTTCTTCAATAAGATATACTTGTTGTGATTTTAAATAGTAGGTATGAGTTTAAATCGTTTGATTATTGTGAAAACTATTTATATTATTATGAAATTATCTCATTGTACTAAAAATATTAATAGACAAAATAGTTCAGAATTTTAAATTAATATGTTTTCAAAATATCATAAATAGGTAGATTTAATTTAAATATAAGATGTTACGTAAATTTTACTAAGTATTTAGTATTTAATAATGTTTCTTAAAGTGTTAGCAGATTGGACATAATTTTTTTTCTAAATTTTATACTTTAAACCCTTTAATTTGTCTTTAAATAGTTCAAATAGGTGTTAATAAATGTAGTATTAATATACCTTTAAAAATTTGTTAGTTATTTTCAACATGTGAAAAACAAATTAAACAAAGGTGATGTACAATTCTTCTAACAGTAATTATATCTAAAAATAATAATAATAATAAATTATCATATTTAATTCCTATTAATGTTCTTTTAACTATTTAAACATTTATCAAAATAAAAATATTCCCATTACATATGTAATAATAATAATAATAATAATAATAATAATAATAATAATAATAATAATAATAATAATAATAATAATAATAATAATAATAATAATTATTATTATTATTATTATTATTATTATTATTATTATTATTATTATTATTATTTTAAAAGTTGAATTTTTAATCTAATATAATAATTAATTTTATATTAATGCAGTATTTTTCAATTTATGTAATTTAATTATTACTTCTAAAAATTTACACTCATTATTTATTATTTAAATCCTAAAAATTGTTAAAATTTTCTATTTTAAATATGCAATTAATCTAATACAAATTATAACATAGTTGATAAATATAATATTTAATAAAATAACATTAACTTATTTTAAGATTAAAAATAATAGCCGTGCAAATATTTTCGACCCTACCATGTATTAAATAAAATGTCATACTCTCACTTTTTCCACATAATTAAAACTTCTTTTTAAAAAATTAATTAGTACTTAAAATTTTTCAAAATAATCATAAAAATTATTTTATTTTTTTTAAATAACTTCAAAAAAAAAACTTATTTTTTTGACATTTACTCTTCAATAATTATAATATCCCTAATCTCTAGTATCTTGTACAACATACAAATTTATAACACTTAAATACATACTATATAACTTCCTAAAGAAATTAAAAAAAAAATTGTTCTACTAAAAAAAACATATAATCTGACAAAAAAATTAGGAAGTTATTTAACCTCCTAAATGCTTTACAATTATTCCACTAACTACAATCAATTTTTCATGGACCACAAATATAACAAAATTAAAAGTATAAAACAACTATGAATAAATTAAAAAATATACATTTACTAACTTTTTTTTTCTAATATAACTAATCAATACAATTGCAGTGTGCTTCAAAGATCTCTTTGTTCCAATACCTTTGCTTTCTTGTAATATCTTCACATTTACACATAAAAAAAATATAAATTTAATTTATTCAAAATTACATATTCCACAAACTTTTACTATTTTACAATAAAATGCTCAACAATAAAAAATACAGCATATTTAAGATTCATTTAAGCATTTTTATATTTTAAATAATCATGTCATAATCTAACTTTTTCAATAAAACTTCTTTTTTTTTTTTAAATAACACTTAAATTTAAACCTCAACTTTGCACTGCCAAGAGAGATGAGAGAGGCTCTTTTTTCTACAGAGAGAGAGAGAGAGAGAGAGAGGTAGGTAATTTGAGAGAATTTTCTCTCTTGCTGTACAGGGTTGATGGAAAATGGGATAAACGTTGCATATGGGAGACCGTTGGAGTATGTGGAATTTAAATTGAATTTTAATTGTTGGACGCCAATGAGCCGTCTTCTCTTGGTAGAGATTCGCTGACACTGACGCATGTAGGAATCTGTAAGGCTCATGATCTGTGAGATGCTATTATGATAGCGTCTAGATATTTGTTTTGCTACACCAAAGCTAGACGCTGTCATAATTTGAGTTGCTTCTTTTTTTATTAGTTTTTATTAGTTGCCTTTTTGTCATTTTCTTTTATAATTTTTACTTGCTAGACGCAAGTTAAACCAGCTTTTACCAGCCTCTTTCCTTCAACTCAGTAGAATTCACCTCCTACGGTAAATATTTATCATGTCACTCATTTGGGGTTCTGTATTCTTAAAAACCCCTTTTTTTTAAAAAAAAAAAAAAAGAAAAAACTACTTTTAACATTCTTTTACAAGGATAACAGTGTGTATATATATATATATATATATATATATATATATTCCATCAAACAAATCAATTTATAAAATTATCTATTTTATTAAATTATTTTTATGTTATTATCTTTTCAACAATATAGTATATTTTAATTTAGCATTAAAATTCAATAATAATTTTTTTTTTAAATCATATAAAAATATTAATTATAATAAAATATTGACTAAACCTAAATTTAATCCCGATGTTACAAGATTTACAAACCCTTGTCAGCCCTTAAACACCCAAATTTAACTAGCTATAACATTGCAAAAGCTAATTACTTTGTTATTCTAATTACTAATATTAAAACATGTTTCAAGCCTCATAGAAACCAAAGAGGTCGCTGTAGAAATTACCGCCATTAAATTCAATTGGAATACAAATCCAACAATTAGACAATTTGAATAATATATAAAAGAAATTCAATAATTTAAAACAAATTTTAATTTGTAATCTTTAATTCGTTATTGGCCAACCTCCGGAGATTACACAGCATACAGGGGGAGGACTCTCACAAGCCCTCCTCTATTCAATACTAGAACCGAAAAACAGCACCAAAACAAACATCGCAACGGAATTCATGCAGAACGTTTTCATGTTGATTCCTGATATAAGAAGCAAATCTACCAACTTCAAAAGTTATTTATTGATCTCCAAGCACCACGTTTATCGGGGTTTTTAAAATTTTTTTTTTTTTTAATAACATCAACACCACACCACACAAACATAGCATGAAATTCTAATTATTGTACTACATTGCACCACCTACTAAGAGCCCCCTGAAGTAGTCCTCTCCAAAGACGTCATTCCACAACTTTCCTAGTATAAGTTCTGCTAGGTTGAAATTGATGGGTTGGTCTGAGAAACATGTCACCAGATTCACCAGTCCACTGCACTCCAGCTTTCATAGGTGGTGGCTTAGGTTGTGCCCCAATCTGCCCGTGGGAACCAATCGTCATACTTGCAAACTTATCAGCTGCATCCGTAACCCCCCGTGCAGCTCTGGCCTTGTTAATCACAGCTGCCAATCAATGTTGCCTTTCAAGTTAATTTCAAATTTTGGAGCATACCACTACAAATTCGACTTTGGAAAAAAAAAATGCCGTTTACCAACATTAAAATATTATAGATTGCCATGGTTCTTATATAACTTAGCATGATTCACTAGCACTCGAGCAGAAGTCATATCATATTTCAATCAATTCAAAACATAATATGGAAGCCAAGAGCAGAAGTTTCAACGTATTTCAACCAATTCAAACTGTCTCTAGCGCAGAAGTACAACAGATTTCAAACATATCAAAGCATCATGTGGAGACCAAGAAACTTACTTGGGCTCTTCTTCCTTCCTGGTGGTCGATATTTCTGTTGTTTAGTAGTACTCTTAAATGCTTTATCATTTCCACTAGCGTCCTTCATAAAAAAGTCAACTCAGAATTACTAATACTGCAGTCATGCACAATATATTCAACTATGATTTTCCCACCAGTGACCTCTAATTTTGTCCCCACGTTAATTGTACAAATGCATTAGAGCCTCAAGAGAATAGGGAAATTTTCCAATTAGATTTTTTATCTGTATGTCCGCACTACTGGGTGCCATTAAATGCAACTGCTGTGACCAGGCTCTACTCTTGTAAGAAACATAAAATGATTGCATGAATAGGGGAATTATGGGATTTGATGCACACAAACATCCAAATAAGGAACAATCAGAAGAAGGTTTAACAAATTAAATACAAAAACAGCTACACCATGAAAAGATAGTTATATCAAATTATATGCAGGTGACTATTGACACATGTAGAAACTACTCAGCCAATTTTCTGCGCTACCCGAAAAGGGTGTACTACATACATTCTGAACTCCTCAGATTACCAACTTGCCCAACCTTCCTATAACATAGTTAAAGCATGTGTGATGTAAAAGTGGCCTAAAACCTAGTTCGAAGTATGTTGAGCATAATTCTCACTTTTCATTCAAAAAGAAAATAAATTAATAATTGATAGTCATAAACAATTCAATACAAATAAAATATTTTTTTTACCTGGTTAACCAGGTCCAGTTTACGCTGTACACCTGCAAGATTAGCATAATATAAGGATCTAAATACTACATTCCAAACCAACCTACATTTTAAAATGCATTTGACAACTAGTTCATAAACTAGCTTCCCATTCAATTTTTGGTGCACTAAATAACATTAGAACAAAACCATATGTATGCAAATGCATAAAACGAGATCCAAAAAAATAATTTTGATATATTTATAATAATGTCAGAGGCTCAGAGCATTGTTGACAACTCATATATAGAATATACACATTAGTACAAAAATGCAAAAAGAAATGCAAGTCATCATACATATCATAAATACATAAATGAAAAATTACTAGATTCAATATGCAAGACAACTTACAAGTTCAAAAGCCAATTATATCATACCAACCTGTGCTCAAGCAAGCATTGAACTTTGGAGATGGAAAACTTTGAGTGACCTTTAAATTAGACAATACCACTGGATGCGCATATTGCTGCTCCAAGGTGGCCTTTGTTCCAGCTGTGCAGCAGCACCACATCAAACAAATTAGGTTAGAATATGTTTTGTTCAAAAGAAGACTTTAGCAATTTATCTATGAGAAACATTCAATGCACAGGTAAGAAACAAACCAGATGAAGGAGTTCTAGAAACAGGTGCTCTGGAACGAAGGGTTGGTGGAACATAATAAAAGCAACTCTGCCACATCAAAAGATTACTTTAAAATTGGGTAATTAAAAATGATAACTAACAAACTTCAGAGCACTATATATTATCCGTAAAATGCCACCTGGAAAAAAGGATGTTTAAGTGCCTCTGTGGCTGTAGGCCTCTTGCATGGATCCCAAGAACAAAGCAACTGCATATTATAAAAAATAAAAAAATAAAAAAAAAAGGAGTTACCAAGAAAGGACAAGTCAGCAAGGAACCAGTAGAAGAACATTTTCCTACCCAATATACTAGCACGTAAAAATATAACGTCTACCTAGTCAGGTCTAGATGCAGATGTAAGAGAAAAAATTAACACCACCACAGAATTTAGAAACTGGCACCAACCTTGATAAGGTTGATTGCATCCTCACTTGCTGATGGTATGAGTGCAGAAAGGTGGACACCAACTGACTGAAATGTCAAATAAGACAAGTGTATTTTAAAACTACTATAGGTGTGTACACTAAATATAATTTACGTTCAACATGCCTAGCAGCAAGTAACAAGGACTAGAAAATTCCCAAGTATGCAACATAGAAACAATAATTTTATCAGTAATTTCCAGTTTTATGGAAGCAGTAGTGAACATGTAACCTCAGACACATGCAAAGGAAATAGACAACCTGTGGGAATTGAGAAATAGATAAATCCAACCTGTGGGAATTGATAGTTAATAGCACTTGCAAGATTAAGGCCATCAGCCCAGGAGTCCTCTGTTGGACTCCCTATTATATTGCATATTTTATAGATCTCATCTGCTTCACTGCACGTATAACAAATGAAAAATATTCAATCCCTAAAAACTGTGTTGGGCAATTATCAACTGTTTAGGTCATTACCAAATTTCAACCAGGATTCAGAAAACTACCTTGTACCAGGAAAAAGAGGACGAAGAGAAAATAGTTCAGCCATGATAGCACCCATTGCCCACATATCTGCAGGTGAAGAAAAATAAGTAATTATTTGAATTACATTTTTCCAGCTTAACACATAAACTCATTAAGAGCTGATACTGACCAACTTTGGAACCATATAGGTATGACTGAAGCAGCACCTCTGGGGCCCGATACCTGGCATGTCCACATAGAAGAGGTCAGCAAGCAGCAATAACATGTGGGTATCCACCCATCCAACAGCAGCATACTTCTCAAAAAAAGAGAGAAAAATGATAACATACCACCGTGTTGAGACATACTCCGTATAGGGTGGTTGTGAATTGATTTCTCGAGCAAGACCAAAATCAGCGATTTTAATTTGATGCTTCGTAACCAACAAGTTCTCTGCAAAGATATGCGCAGGTAATTAACTTCGGATTGCAGCACATGCCAACAGGGAAAGAATCGGAGCAGATGATACAAAGAATAAATAACAAATCCAATTGAAAATAAAGCATAATGCATTTAATCACCAATTTGTTACTAGAAAATATTCCCACTTGCTTAATGGCATTTAATAAAACAAGCAAACGAATATCATGACATAACCACCATAGCAAACAAACAGCTTCTTACACAAACAAAAAACAATTTGCTCAGAAAACAGTCACTTATCTGACTTTGGTTAAAAAAACTCAACTCATCCAGCCATAGATTTACTTCTTTCACAGGGCATTCAGTTAAAACAACCCTTAGCCTTATTCCAGTTGCAACACCTAGAGACCAGCAATTACCTGGCTTCAAGTCACGGTGAAAATATCCTCGCTGGTGCATGTAAGCAAGACCTTGAAACACTTGGAAACACCAATTCCTGACTTCAGCTTCTGATAATAGCTTTTCTCTGTCCTTAATAAGTTGATAAAGGTTGCATTCCTGTAAGGAAAAGATAATGTGTTTAGAAAAAAAAAAAATAATAACATAAAATACATGCTCAATTTATAAGCAAGGAATCAAAAATGAAAAAAGTTAAAAAAGCAATTACCATGTACTCAAAAACAAAGTACAATATGCCATTTTCCCGTATGACTTCCTTGAGTTTCACAATATTTGGATGATTCATTCTCCGCAATGACTGTGGCAAGGAAAAAGCCAGCCTTGGCAAGACATATATGGTGAAGTTCATGATATACAAAATATGCAATATTACCTTAACTTCTCTCAGATTAACACACTCTTCCCATGAATAATATTTTTTCTTCATCTTTTTAATCGCAACCTGTTCATGATTAAAGAAGCATTTGATTAGAAACAAGAAAATCCATGAACTTCATAGTTGCACTATACTACATAAAAGAAAAATGTAAAAACACTTACAACTTCACCAGATTGCTTATTAATCGCTCGCCACACGCTCCCAAATGTTCCATCACCAACTTCCTTGATTAACTTGTACCTATATAAGGAACCACAAAAGCTTATAAAGAAATAAAAAATTATTACAAAGATAACAAAGCAACTGTAATGTGAAAATCCAGCTAACCTCTCCATTCTCCTTGTGGAACACAAAGAAGCTCCTCCTTTATTCACGAAAAGTATTAAGTCTCAAAAACGCTATATGACATCTAAGCTAGATGAACCCTAGTAGAAAGTATACAAGCCTGCCTTGGTCCAGCTAACTCTCCAGTTAATTTTCTGTGAAGGTAATTGAGAGAACAAAACCAGAATGATTTTGATGGATGGGCTCATTCATTATCATTGCCACAACTTCAAGATAGACAGAAAGCATGGAGGACAGGATAAAACAAGGACGGCGAAACATATTGGTACCAAACACAGAAGTAGGAACCGACCAGAATGATTGCTGTAGCCAACAGGAAGGATCCCTATGCTCAAGACAGTCGCTAAAGGGTTTGACAACACGATAAAAAGCTACCTCATCTACACTATGTAGAAATTGTTCAGTGACCTTGTATCTTGACACTCAAAACCAGCACCCATTGCGAGCAATCATTTTCTAAGAACTACAGTCTGCAGAGATTTGAAGTAAGAAAGGGCTTATCTATAACTACCTAAGTAGCTTTCAATTGGTTCCTTGCAGACTTTAACCCTGCAATAATATCACAAAGTTTAGTGCAAAATTATACAAAAAAAGTGAAACAAGTGAAGTAAAAAAGATGATATATGGTATATATTCAGTACCCCAGAAGACGTGTTGCCAAGAGCTTTGACTGGATGTTGTATCAGTAATGCACTATAACACAATAATTTGTTAGAAATGTCACGGCATAAATTTGTCAAAAAAGAAAGGATAACTTGCTTACTTGAACAAGTGCACTAAAGATCCAACACCTATGTCAGAAAAATTTTGCATCACGCCTCCTGTTCTGTTCATTAAAGAGAAACTGACCACTAAGTGCAATTAACAAAGGAAACCAAAAGAAAGTCTCCAAGGACAAGAAACCGCCAGTCGAGCACTTCTTGAAATGAAAAAACTCGAAACTGGAAGCAATTTGACCAGAAGCACACTTTCTCCATGTCTTGTTGAAGGAAATGAAGCTGTCTATATCCAAATCCGGCAAAACCTATTATTTAAATTAAAACAGTGAGTGAGCTTCAGTAGTAAAACATCACCAGAAACTATTATAATCTAATAATATCACAAATCAGTCTACCCAAACTGATATCAGCCGCCAAGCAAAAACCATTGGAAAAACAAAATTAATATTGAAATAATTACAAGGAAAGGAGACAACAAACTCGGATTAAAAAACAAATATGCAACTTCTTAAATCCAATAGCATTATAACATATCTTTCCATCATCCCCATCCTACCATCAACCCACAGAAAAATTCATCATCTTTTTTGGACAGATAAGCAAAATGTAATAAATTGAAAAAGAAATTGCCTTGAGAAGTTGTTGGACAAACAGAATCACACATAGGCAAGGTATCATGAAATAAAGGTTATTCGAAATCAATAAATAGATCTGATAACAAGGGGAAAAATTACAAAATTTCAACCATCAAATTAACATGCACAGATCAGCATGAGAAATCCTACCGATAATAATAATAATAATAATAATAATAATAATAATAATAATAATAAAGAAGAAGCAAAAGAAGACGCAGTGACCATGAAAATCAGAATGTTTTAGACCCTAATAATTAATTTATAAAACATTTTATGTTTTTAAAACGATTGTCTAAAAACCCAATTAGGTAAAAATCAAATCCCAACTACTAAATTACTAATCAATCCCGTGCGAACTAAAAGTCATCAACTTTCAACTAATCACAGAAATCTGATTAAACAACCTAATTCAAACGGCAGTAAATCGTCCAATCAAGTCAAATCAAATCAACCCCTAATCCTAATACAAACGAAAACCACCCACCGCACATCAAAATCAAACCAATCGAACACCGTATGACAAGCAAGGGAGATCAGATCTGATCTGACAGAATTCAATCCAAATCGGGGGAAAAGAAAACAAGTAAGCACAGTAACATACATATATAGATGAATTAAAACAAATATAGAGAATTAGAGAGAGAAAGAAGACCTGAAAGCCAACCGGCATATGAACCGTCGCTGAGGACGGGAAGGAGAATCCAGAGCTTCTCTCTCTCGATTCAATCTCAGCTTTTTCTTCCTCAATTTCTTCTGAACTTTGCGAGAGACCTAATTGCGCCTGCAAATATATTTGTTTTTCTGTGTCTTCTAATTCTCGTGCGTACCAAGAAATCCCTATTTTCTATGTCAAAGGTGGGCCTCCTATTTATATTAATTAATAGGTCCCTCCTTCGGCTATCCTTTTTAAGTTACGCTTGGCTTGGTAAATTTCCACTCTGTAATTTCTCTGAGACCAACCAATCCAACACGTGGCCGTCCATGCACTTACTTCAACTTTTGTTTTTCCTTTTTGCTATTAGCAGTTGTTTATAGTTTTTCAATCACACACATTAAACGCAAATTGAAGTAATAATAACTTATAACTGTGGGGGTGGGGCGTGAGGCGAAATATCATCCATTAGAATTATATAAAATGTACCAGGTAATGTCCAGGAAAGATGGTGGAGTCACAATGGTCTCACTTAAGTACCACCTCCTTAGACAGCATTTCCTAGACATGCACTTCATACAATCCTAATAGAATCAAACCACTGGTAAGTACCGTCTTCCCATAACACTACCACGGTACTAAGGATTTATGTCACGAAGGCATAGATAGACAGGAGTCGCCACCCGGGTAATAACCGGGACATATTCAGTGTTTCTTCCGAGGGTCATGGATGGCAACTTACTCCTTGCAGAGTTTCCACAACCGTCATTACCATAGCCCAATGTCTAGGTTCGGGATAGTGGGTACGTAAGGGGAAGGTGTTAGGCACCCCTTACGCCTGGTCTAACCTCGTTAATTCGAGTGCCAGTACTCTATTAATGTTTATAAAAGTCTTGTTTATTATTCCTTTATTAAACTTTATCCTAAAAAATGCAATTCTAATCCTACACACGCAAGTAATTCACAAAAAGGGTTGTTGTTTACACACAATTTTCATGCACAAGTAATTCTTATCTATGGGGTTGCTAATTATTTAAATGATATTTACCAGATGACTAAAATTAATTTATTATTGAGAATTTAATTTACAAACAAATTCAATTGCAAATAACCCTACGTTTCTATTTAACCTAATTAATTAATTTTCACCAAGTTACCCTAAGGATAATTGAACTAAGTTAATTATGTACATGTGTAATTTATTCTAATATCACATAAGGCCCAAACAATCACAACCTAATAAAGATTTCTAACATGCAAATTTATTTTACAAATACCAAGTATTAAATTAAATTTATTTACGTGCCAATGTTAGTTTAATTTACAAACAAGATTAATTTTAATTTACAAAATATTTATTTAAATTAATTACATGCAAAAGTCAGTTAAATTAAAAATAAAGTTAATTTTAATTTACCAAATAAAAGTTCTATTATTACTACAATTTCATGACAATGGTTATTCGAGAAGTTTAGAACTACTTACCTGTTGGTAAATGCAGTTGCCATTGGGGCAAGCTACCCTTAAAAAAGGGTCTTCTCTTCTAGTATGGCAATGATATCCCTGGCTTACTCCCGTTTAGCTCCATATAAGCTCCACGCAAATGCCCTCTTTGGTACTTACCTTAGGGCTACTTACCAATTTTGTTTGTAATAAAAAATAAAGAAACTAAAGAAAATAAAAGAAATAAAGAAAATATTAATAATAATTTACATTGGATTCTAACTCTAGTCTCCTAAAGGGTTAAGATTCCTAATTAGTTACAACTACCTGATGGTCTAAGTCTTCTAACATGATCCAAACACTTTATAACACTTCTTGAATTAAAAGAATACAGAAAATAGATCAAATATCAATTAAAACCTAAGAAAATACAAGAACATGCACAAATATACAATTTTCAAATTCCGCAGATTAACAAGAGCAAGAAATTTGATTTTTTAAAAATAGTTAAACACGCCTAAAAATCATAAAAAAATTACAGAAGACAGCCTACATATCATACAATAACATAAAATTTATAAATCAAACAAAACCCTAGCCGAATGATCTACATAAATCGTAACTCCTCTAAGTGACAAAATCGTACTACTTTTTTATAAAATTCATAACTCATTAAACACAGAAGATATAAATGCAAAACCAATTGGAAAAGATTCATAAGATTCTGAAGTTAATTTTAGACACTAGATTTGCACAAAAATATTAAGGAACAAGGAGATAAGGGATCCACATGTAGTATATCCTTCATATCAGATTTTACAGGAACCCTAACTTCAAACAGCCATAACTTACAAAATATTAAAGCTTTTTTAGTGATTCTTGAGCCTAAAATTAATGGAATTTCGTATAGAATATGAATATAATTTTTACAAATTTTTTACAGATTCAGAAAATAAAGAAAAAATAATAAAAATACGAGACAGAAACTAAACATGTGCGAGTTGTGTATCCTCAAATTAAACATGATTACATGATCTATATGAACATATAAAATAAATTGAAGACAAAAAGCATAGAATTAAAATATTGTGTGGCATAGATCTTGAAAAGAAAACAATAAAAACTGACCTTCTAGAAATTTTGTATGAAAATCTTCTTGAAGAAAAGAAAAAAATAAGGAAGAACTCAAAGAGTTTTGAATATCTCTAAATTTCCTATAGCTCTGAATTTTTTCTTCCTCTTTCCTCCCATCCTCCCCTTCTTCTCTTCTCTAGTAGGGTATTTATAGGGTTTTAGGAGAGAGGTGTGATAGGATCTGGAGTCTTAGGATGATAAAGTTTAGATGACTTAAACAACTACAATTGCGTAATTCGAATAAGACTGGATATGGGTGAGGTGTTTCAACCAATAGGAAGACAGAAAAAATGGAAGGCACCAATAGGGAATGAGGAAGAGGTGTGGTAGGATTTGGAGTCTTAGGGTGATAAAGTTTAGATGACTTAAACAATCTGCGATTGCGAATTCGAATAAGACTGGGATATGGGTGAGGTGTTTCAACCAATAGGAAGACAGGAAAAAATGGAAGGCACCAATAGGGAGTGAGGAAGAGAGTGGGGTCAAGGAGGAGAGAGATATTTTGTTATTTTAATTTTTAGAAAATAATTAAATGGGTCCCATTTAAAATTCCTAACTAGGCTTTCTTAGGCCCATAGAGCCCAATTAAGCTTAATTAGATCCATTTAAGAACTATCCATATTAAATTTAAACAAAATAAAATTTTCTTTAAATTTAATTAAATTAATTTCCCCAAAATTTTATTATTATTTTTATTTTTTTCAAGATCATGCCACGGAATTAATAATTCAGCTCCATGCCTCTAATTACATCTTACAGTCATATAATTTTTCATCATCGGGTTTCCCACGGCCTCAATGCACATACTCATCACAAAATAAGGGTCTACAGTTTGCCCCCCACTTTGGCGAAAGTTGAAATCAATGCGAAAGCATTGCTCAAGTTTCGTCAAAGTGAAACTCAAATTTCTAATAACTATGAAACATTGGCTATGAGGATCAAGTATATCTTGCTCGGTCGACATACTCTATGTTATGAGACTAGCTACGGTCTCATAATAGTAATAATTGTGTCATGTGAAAAACGAGTGTATCTTGCTCTGTCGATACACTCTGCGTCATGAGACTAGCTACGGTCTCATAACAGTGATAACTGTGTCATGTAAAAATTGAGTGCATCTTGCTCTGTCGATACACTCTGTGTTATGAGACTAGCTACGGTCTCATAACAGTGATAACTTTGTAATGTGAAAATCGAATGCATCTTACTCTATCGATACACTCTGCATCATGAGACTAGCTACGGTCTCATGATAATGGAAACTCTGTGTTTTGAAATGTTGTGGATTCGTATTTAGGATCGTAGTCCTAAACTACCTACGTATCTCCCTCGCTATCCTGAGGAAGAATCAGACCCACTCGTAGTTCGACACTTGAAACTGTGGTGATGCATGTTCTTCTACGCCTTACACACCTACAGGTGACATGTTGATGCGTGTTCTTCTACGCCTTACACAACTATGCTATGTGCCCTAAACAACGTCTAAGGACTTACCAAAAAACATCTATCATGAAATGTTGTGGGTTCGTATTTAAGACCACGATCCTAAACTACCTACGTATCTCCCTTGCTATCCTGAGGAAGAATCAGACCCACTCGTAGTTCGACACTTGAAACTGTGGTGATGCATGTTCTTCTACGCCTTACACACCTACAGGTGACATGTTGATGCGTGTTCTTCTACGCCTTACACAACTATGCCATGTGCCCTAAACAACGTCTAAGGACTTACCAAAAAACATCTATCATGAAATGTTGTGGGTTCGTATTTAGGACCACGATCCTAAACTACCTACGTATCCCCCTCGCTATCCTGAGGAAGAATCAGACCCCCTCGTAGTTCGACACTTGAAACTGTGGTGATGCATGTTCTTCTACGCCTTACACACCCACAGGTGACATGTTGATGCATGTTCTTCTATGCCTTATACAACTATGTCATGCGCCCTAAACAACGTCTAAGGACTTACCAAAAAATATCTAATTCATGATTTGAAAAAAATTGGGATAACTGGGTCTCAAAATTCCCTCTGATTTTTGTGCTTCCTGTATGCTATTTCCTATCATGAGAATGCAAATTTTATTGGAGATTCTATAAAAAAACATACTCCTCTGAGGGATCTCTTTTGTAAAAACTTTCTTTTAGCCTCAAAATTTTTGAGAAAAACCATTCACTAAAAAGACTTTCTTAAGGTCACAATACAATTTCCCTCTGATTTTTCTTTTTCTTCTCTCCCCCTATGGTTTCTTCCTTGACTCATTTCTCTTCTATGAACTCCATTCTCCGTGCCCTAACTTTTGCCTGAAATGCCTTTTTGGGTTTTCATCTCAGCGGGCTTGCTCTAACTTTTGCCTAAGCGGCCCTTTCGGGTTTTCCACTTAGCGAGCTCTCTTTTTTCTTTTCTTTTTCTTGTTCTTTTTCTCTTTTTTTTTTCTTTGAAATTAGACAATCGCCAGGATATTCATATCAAACACCTATTCTATCATGCTCACAAGACAATAGGTTAAATCAAAACAATGCAGTTCAATTACTTAATCTTTTGATGTATCCCTCAAGACACAAACATTCACAATCATAATTAAATAAAACCTATTTCTGGTTAATGCAATAAAAACTTCTTTATTTATTCAGTTACACCATTACCCCCTCTTACATTTAGTTTTGCCAAATTTATAACCTTCCAAAGTTAGAAATAAGCTTTATAACCTGCTGAATGGCCTTTTCAGGTATTCCATCCAGTTCTTCTCTCATCTCTCCTTTTGCTTAGACTGTCTTTTGCAGGTTTTCAATCTAGCATTTTTTCTTTTCTTTTCTTTTTTTTTTTTTGACCCTTATTTTTGCCTAGACCATCTTTTGTAAGTTTTCAGCCTAGCGGGCCTATCTCACACAAAGTACCGTTTGAGCTTGTCTAAGTTGACTGGTTCTTGAAATTCATTCCCATCCAGTCCGATATTCTTATAGTAGCAAGATCTTTTGACTATGTGTGGACCATCCTAGCTTGGGTTAAGCTTTCCTCTTAAATCAAAAGGGATGGGCCGAGCTTATTTCAAAACCATGTCTCCCTCTTTGATCTTTCTTGGCTTCACCTTCTTATTAAAGGCTCTAACTATCTTCCTCTGATAAGCTTGCATATGATACAAGGCTCACATCCTCTTTTCATCAATCAAAGCTAATTCTTCATATCTCTTCTAAGCCCACTCATTTTTTTTAGGATCTTAGCTTCCAGCATCACTCTTAAGGATCTGAGCTCTCACTTAATGGATAGCATTGCTTTAGTCCCATACACTAAAGAGAATGGAGTTGCCCCCATGGATGTCCTTGCAGTACTACGATAACCTTAAAGAACATAAGGGAGTTTTTCAGGCCTACCCTTATATGTTTTGAACATTTTTTTCCAACTAGAACCTTTCCATTCATATGGGGACCACACATTCCTGCATGTACTTCTTTCATTATTTGCTCAGCCTATTTTTCTATCACACATAAGAGTTTGTAGAATTGCCCCCCAGCTAAAGTAAGTTGAGCAGCTAATTTATGAATTATTGCTCTATCTCTTTTGTAGGCTTATTGCGAGTATTCTCTCACTTCCAGAGACCTCCTTATGTCTTCATATTATTTTCCTTCTCCTTCTAGGTCCACAGGTGCCACTATTAATTCTTCATAGCATGAAATTTTACTCCTCATTAGGATAACTAGCCAAGTCAACTTTTGATCATTCTTTTCCTATGGGGACATTAGCTTGGCTTGGGAATTAGCCATCTAATTTTAAGCTCGAGGCATGTGCTTCTTGGTACTTTGTTAACAAGGCTATAAATTTATCTCTTTCTTCTTGGGTTAAATCTTCAGCTAACTTAATGTCTTTAGGATTATTTAGTGTACCCAAATTAATAGAGATCGATTTTGATGCATTAATAGAAACTGATTCTAAATGATTATGAATGCCATGCATATGCCCATTAGAATAAACATCAAACAAGTAAGCAGAAGGACTGGTCATGTTGTTGATCTTCGCCTTAAAATCAGCATCAAGTACATCAGAAATGGAAACATTTGTATCACTACTATGAGCATTACAAAAGACAAACTCAAACTTAGGAGTGTAACTTTAGGTGCTTAGCTTTCCATGCTGTCCTTAGATCAATGGTCTTGATTTTCTGCTTTAGCACTTTCACATGTAGTAACCCCTAATCATATGTCTAGATAATTGCCCCTCTCTTTCAAGAACTTAGGAGGTTTTGACTCTTTTTCCTCTTTAGTTGGCTCATAGCCCAAACCATACCTTGTGATCTATCCCTTCACTTCAAGAAAAGTCACCAGACCATCTATACTTTCTTCTAGGCCTGTGCTAAGAAAAAACTTCATCCCTTTCTTCATAGTAGCCACCTTTAGATCCATCTAGTTTTTATAGATCCCCACAACTTGAAAGTCAAACACTAGTGGAACTGAACCATCTAGTTGTAATGCAACTACCTCCTCATCAAAATTGATCAAAACGTCTAAAGGACCCTCATCATAGCTAGAATTATCACAAATGTCAACAACCATTATAGACTGAGGTTCATTGGGCTTTTGGATGGGTTGGATAGGTTCACTGGGCTTTTGGATGGGTTGGATAAGTTTATTGGGCTTTTGGATGGCTTGGATAAAGTCAATAATTCTGTTAGGGTTATTCGGGGTGATGGAGATCATGTAGAGACCTGGTGTAGATAGAAATTTTGGCTAGGCATGGGGCTTTTGGGTTGATTTTCTGGGTCAATTATCCTTTTGGCATCAATTAGGTCTTAGATATCATGCTTAAGTTGAAAGCATCAGTTAGTGTCATGACTGTGGGCTTGGTAGAACCGGTAACATTGGTTGATATCATAGCTAGGTGGGAGTGGATTTGGTAGTGGTCTGGGTGCTAAGAGCTATAGGAGGTCTTGAATTTTGAGACACTCCAAAACTTCGGATAAGGGTTGGCTGAATTGAAAAAATCTCCTTGGGGTGTGAGACACAATTTGAACCTCAATAACTTTAATGCTACTTAATTGGCCTACCTTGGAGCCTCTTTCTAAAGTTGATCACAATTGTCTCTTCTAGCTCAAACATCTTGGCGTTCAATATTTCATCAAGCACGGCCATAGTTTCTTCCATCTTAAGTAGTGCAGGTGAAATCCTTACCAGTCTCTTCCCTTCCCTAACCCAAGTGACCTGATTGGAAGTCTCTTTGGTGTGTTTTGAGGCTATGTTTGCTCAAAAAAATAAGATTTAAGGATTAACCTAAGCATGCTATGTACATGAATGCAATGCATGAATGGACCATTTTTTTCTTTTTTCTTTTTTTTTGCCTTTACTTTTATAAAACCAAAACCGAACCATACCAATAGAACCAAAATTGAACCAAAACCAGACCATATAAACTGAACTAAAATCGGACCAAAGACTGAATCAAAACCGAAAAAAAAAATCTCCAGAACTGAATCTTCGCCCCCTTATACCTTCAACTCTCACGTGCAGGGTAAGAAAAAAATTCTATCCTAGGCTATGGTACACTGGACACACCAACAGGGGGTGGTCTAGGACGATCCTTACCTCACAAACAAAGAATTTATGTCCTTAAAGTTTAACCATAAGTAAGCATCCTCTTGCTTAACATGGGTTTTGAAATGGACTTGGGCCTATACACACATTGGGTTTATGCATAGGCCTAGGTTCATCTCAACTACCACTAGAACTTATGGTTTGAACAGTAAGGATACAAATCCAGCACAACAAAAATCTACGGGGTACCTAGGGTTGAAATCTATGGCTCATGGGCTTCATTAGGTAGGAAAAGGATCACCCATGCGAGAGCTTGTCCATTAAGCACAACGGCCGGAGCTGTGGCTCTTTTATATACTCGAAGGTACAGGCATGGGGTGCTAGCATTCACCAATTCGTCATAGCTCGAGTAGAGCTATGGTTTCCTTGGCTAGTACTAACGGGGTTAAAAAGGGTAAGAGTGATCCGTGTGATAGTGTAGTGCAATGCAAAAAGTTTAACAGAGGAATAATATTAGACTAATAGAAACATGTTAGAGTAACTATCCATTAAGTCCCCAGTGGAGTCGCCAAACTGTGGGGGTGGGGCGTGAGGCGAAATATCATCCATTAGAATTATATAAAATGCACCAGGTAATGCCCAGGAAAGATGGTGGAGTCACAATGGTCTCACTTAAGTACCACCTCCTTAGACAGCATTTCCTAGACATGCACTTCATACAATCCTAATAGAATCAAACCACTGGTAAGTACCGTCTTCCCATAACACTACCACGGTACTAAGGATTTATGTCACGAAGGCATAGATAGACAGGAGTCGCCACCCGGGTAATAACCGGGACATATTCAGTGTTTCTTCCGAGGGTCATGGATGGCAACTTACTCCTTGCAGAGTTTCCACAACCGTCATTACCATAGCCCAATGTCTAGGTTCGGATAGTGGGTACGTAAGGGAAGGTGTTAGGCACCCTTACGCCTGGTCTAACCTCGTTAATTCGAGTGCCAGTCCTCTACTAATGTTTCTAGAAGTCTTGTTTATTATTCCTTTATTAAACTTTATCCTAAAAAATGCAATTCTAATCCTACACACGCAAGTAATTCACAAAAAGGGTTGTTGTTTACACACAATTTTCATGCACAAGTAATTCTTATCTATGGGGTTGCTAATTATTTAAATGATATTTACCAGATGACTAAAATTAATTTATTATTGAGAATTTAATTTACAAACAAATTCAATTGCAAATAACCCTACGTTTCTATTTAACCTAATTAATTAATTTTCACCAAGTTACCCTAAGGATAATTGAACTAAGTTAATTATGTACATGTGTAATTTATTCTAATATCACATAAGGCCCAAACAATCACAACCTAATAAAGATTTCTAACATGCAAATTTATTTTACAAATACCAAGTATTAAATTAAATTTATTTACGTGCCAATGTTAGTTTAATTTACAAACAAGATTAATTTTAATTTACAAAATATTTATTTAAATTAATTACATGCAAAAGTCAGTTAAATTAAAAATAAAGTTAATTTTAATTTACCAAATAAAAGTTCTATTATTACTACAATTTCATGCCAATGGTTATTCGAGAAGTTTAGAACTACTTACCTGTTGGTAAATGCAGTTGCCATTGGGGCAAGCTACCCTTAAAAAAGGGTCTTCTCTTCTAGTATGGCAATGATATCCCTGGCTTACTCCCGTTTAGCTCCATATAAGCTCCACGCAAATGCCCTCTTTGGTACTTACCTTAGGGCTACTTACCAATTTTGTTTGTAATAAAAAATAAAGAAACTAAAGAAAATAAAAGAAATAAAGAAAATATTAATAACAATTTACATTGGATTCTAACTCTAGTCTCCTAAAGGGTTAAGATTCCTAATTAGTTACAACTACCTGATGGTCTAAGTCTTCTAACATGATCCAAACACTTTATAACACTTCTTGAATTAAAAGAATACAGAAAATAGATCAAATATCAATTAAAACCTAAGAAAATACAAGAACATGCACAA
Organism: Hevea brasiliensis; assembly: GCF_030052815.1. NCBI lineage: Eukaryota > Viridiplantae > Streptophyta > Magnoliopsida > Malpighiales > Euphorbiaceae > Hevea > Hevea brasiliensis. The sequence continues at coordinate 20,514,802 of NC_079507.1, forward strand.
ATATACAATTTTCAAATTCTGGCAGATTAACAGTAGCAAGAAATTTGATTTTTTAAAAATAGTTAAACACGCCTAAAAATCATAAAAAAATTACAGAAGACAGCCTACATATCATACAATAACATAAAATTTATAAATCAAACAAAACCCTAGCCGAATGATCTACATAAATCGTAACTCTTCTAAGTGACAAAATCGTACTACTTTTTTATAAAATTCATAACTCATTAAACACAGAAGATATAAATGCAAAACCAATTGGAAAAGATTCATAAGATTCTGAAGTTAATTTTAGACACTAGATTTGCACAAAAATATTAAGGAACAAGGGAGATATGGGATCCACAAGTCGGATATCCTGCAAATCAGATTTTACAGGAACCCTAACTTCAAACAGCCATAACTTACAAAATATTAAAGCTTTTTTAGTGATTCTTGAGCCTAAAATTAATGGAATTTCGTATAGAATATGAATATAATTTTTACAAATTTTTTACAGATTCAGAAAATAAAGAAAAAATAATAAAAATACGAGAGACAGAAACTAAACATGTGCAGAGTTGTGTATCCCCTCAAATTAAACATGATTACATGATCTATATGAACATATAAAATAAATTGAAGACAAAAAGCATAGAATTAAAATATTGTGTGGCATAGATCTTGAAAAGAAAACAATAAAAACTGACCTTCTAGAAATCTTGTATGAAAATCTTCTTGAAGAAAAGAAAAAATAAGGAAGAACTCAAAGAGTCTTGAATATCTCTAAATTTCTTATAGCTCTGAATTTTCTCTTCCTCTTTCCTCCCATCATCCCCTTCTTCTCTTCTCTAGTAGGGTATTTATAGGGTTTTGGGAGAGAGGTGTGATAGGATCTGGAGTCTTAGGATGATAAAGTTTAGATGACTTAAACAACTACAATTGCAGAATTCGAATAAGACTGGGATATGGGTGAGGTGTTTCAACCAATAGGAAGACAGAAAAAAATGGAAGGCACCAATAGGGAATGAGGAAGAGGTGTGGTAGGATTTGGAGTCTTAGGGTGATAAAGTTTAGATGACTTAAACAACTGCGATTGCAGAATTCGAATAAGACTGGGATATGGGTGAGGTGTTTCAACCAATAGGAAGACAGGAAAAAATGGAAGGCACCAATAGGGAGTGAGGAAGAGAGTGGGGTCAAGGAGGAGAGAGATATTTTGTTATTTTAATTTTTAGAAAATAATTAAATGGGTCCCATTTAAAATTCCTAACTAGGCTTTCTTAGGCCCATAGAGCCCAATTAAGCTTAATTAGATCCATTTAAGAACTATACATATTAAATTTAAACAAAATAAAATTTTATTTAAATTTAATTAAATTAATTTCCCCAAAATTTTATTATTATTTTTATTTTTTTCAAGATCATGCCACGGAATTAATAATTCAGCTCCATGCCTCTAATTACATCTTACAGTCATATAATTTTTCATCATCGGGTTTCCCACGGCCTCAATGCACATACTCATCACAAAATAAGGGTCTACAATAACATATAATTATTTTATATATTTAATTTAATTATTTAAATTAAAATTTTAGTAATTTTATAAATAAAAAGTGTGGCAAAACTATGGCTTTTTTTTTAATCCTTACTTTCTCACATTTGCACATTCACAGCAGATATTTCATTCTGTCTTTTTTTTTTTCTTTCTTTTTTTTTTTTAACTTCTTACTCTAATTAACTGAACTCCTTTCTTATCTTTACATATTAACTAGCATGATGTTCACGATAATTTATAATTTTTATTTTTTAATTTAATTTTTTATTACATTCTAAATAAAATAAATTATTACTATTAAATTAATTTTCAACTAAAATTTCTTTCTTATTTAATTTAATTTGAAAAAATCTTTTATATGTTATAATAATAAATTTTTTAATTAATTTGCAACACTCATACCCAATTTATAGTGAAATCAAGTAAAAGAATGCCACATTCTGTACACAGAGCACCTAAATTTATTTTAGAACAATTTTCTTTCTTAATGTTTACTTTTTAATTTTGTTATCATAATGAAAAACTGTAAGAGTTTCCCTCAAATATATAATATGCACCTGTTAATAATAATATTTTCAATCTCTAAGTTCAACAATATTGACAATCAATTCTAATCATTTTTGTATTCAACATCATTCCTTCATCACATGCAAATATTAACATAACATATATTCAGACATCCTTTAGTTAAATATATAAGTTTATAAGCTAGTAATGCAATAAAATATATTTACACTTAAATTACAATTATCTAAAATAAATTTACATCATGTGTTTTTGGTACATGACAATTGGAATACAAAAATGAGTGACAAAATGTATCTAATGTTGGTAGTGCATCTACCACAAAGTACAAATATGAGGTGACTTTAGACTTTCCTGCAGATCTACTCTCTCCTCTTCTGTCTCTATATCTACTCCTTTCCTTTTGTACTTGCGCGAGGAAAAACCTACGCGCTAAACTTTATAGTTTAGTGGTGCACTCTTAATTTAAAAAAAATAAAATAAAAGCGAAAATAATGTTCAAAGTTTAACATGATTCTCATTATATTTATGTATATTTTCTTAATTAAATCATATTTTAAGATTTATTATGTGCCCACAGTAACCTATAACAAAACTATATGAACTAGATATGGGACTCCAGATATTGAACACTCGGTGTCTCTGGCTAGTTTAACAATGGGCACTCAGTGCCTCTATATAACTATCAACAGGTACCATAATAAAATTCGGCACTAAAAGCTATGGATAAAGAATCACTGACCGGGCACTTGGTGCCTCTAATAGTCATTGATCAATCTATTAACATAATTAATGCAGTACTACTGATGATGTTCCCTATTGGCATGCTAATCTATCCAAACCTATAATTCATTGTCTAGGTTTACCCAGGCTTAATAAGGTAATTACCATTTTTATTTTCATATGATGTAATCAATAATACTTGTATGCACATAAACTTTTGCTATTACCATATTTTCATATCGCATACATTTAAATTTCATACATTTATATAAAATTTACACATATGATGACTATTGTCAAATTCCAACAAAAATTAAACTTTATGCATTACTTTTCTCAAGCATTTTGACCTTGTAATTGCAGGAATTAAATTCAACTTTCTCAATGAGATTTTTAAATCTATGTCTTAACTTTAATATAGATTTTGAATCACTTAATTTAGATTCAAAGATCAAAAATTATGGTCAATTAATCAACAGCTATCCTTAAGTAAAATTTTAACTTTACTAGTTATAGGGCAGCTTCTGGATTGGAGTCCAGATTTGAACAGGTTGCAATCAGATTTTGCCAATTCGTTCTTCATGAAAGTTGTTCCCTTAGATCTTAACTTTCCAACAAAATAAGAATCAACTCATTTGGAGTTTCCTATGATAAGTTATACCTATTTTACGCTGGATAGTCTAGAATACCCTCCTACCAGATGTTAGTAGTATGCTCTAGAGCATATCATTTTGTATGTATCTTGTACATATTTTATTAATAAAAGGAAATTTTACTTTTCCATTTACATAATATATTTATGTGAAATTGAAAAGGTCCATTAATATTATGTTAGAAATTCTATTCTTAAGTTGTTAAAAATACGTGTGACAGTATTTCTAGAACAAAGTATCATAAATTGGTTCATAATCGAGGATACTTCACAAAGAACATAACTTATCTAGAAATATTGTAATCATGTTTGTTCCTAAGGTATTTATATGAGATATAAATAAGATGGAGTGGTGAGTCTCATGCCACATAATAAACATGATAGGCACTTATATATGATAAGTAAGCCGAACCAGTGACGCTTATGATAAGCACATGGAGTTTACTCTTGTCAATATATTGTCATATATCATATCAGTGTATATAATCTTTAGACTTGAGGTAACACAGTTATCTTGTATATAGGTGGTTTGAGTTTGATACTGCTTTCATACTTGTACTATGTATGGACATATGGGCATGTGTTGGCTCCTACTAATTATATATGGAGATAGATGTTGATCAAGATGGAATCCGTTACCCTAAGTAAATAGGGATGAGATCCTATGTTCATTTAATTATTCTTGATGATTTAAGTTCCTAGCCAGGACAGATAGATTAAGTTAGAAAAGAGTTTCTGATAAGAAAATCTAATTAATTAAGAATTGGAATTAAAAAAGAACATAATATTCATAGCGAATGGAGTTTGACATTAACCATGACTCCAGCCGGGATTGAAATTTTGTAACGGAGAGATTCTAGTGCATGATAACATATGATTAAAAGTTCATTTAAGGTATTCCTTATTACTAATTGGGTGGTCATGGCATGCTATGCTAGGTGTCAACCATGGTCTATGATGTACCTGAAATGTTTTGGAGAAAGCATTTAAGGTAAGAAAAAGTTCTAATGATATTATGGGATAATATCATTTATCATTGCCAATAAGTAATGAGCCTAGTAAGTCATATAACTACACAAGTTAATTACCAAGTAAAATGTGATTTAATTAATTAATTAAAGAGTTTAATTGATCAATTAAATAGGTTTGGTTTGCAATAAGATTGCAAGGTCCCTAGCATGACTTGAAACCAAATCTAGGTTAATGGATGTATAGTATAAATTAAATTTATATTTAAATTGTTTAAATATGAATTTAATTATAAGAAATTAATTAATGGAGATTAATTAATCAATTAATTTATATTTGATATAAATTAATTTGAAGAGGAGAAATTATTAATTTTGCGTTGAGAACTCAAATTAAAAATTTAAGAAGTAAAATTAAATCATATGGTGACATGAGGCACCATGAGATGTTAACACATGGCATCATATGATCTCGCCACTTGTCTTCCTATGATGAAAGACCACTTTTCATGATTTAAATGGAGCTTGACACTTGACTCCATAGGATTAAGTCAACCAAAAAGTAAGATGTGATCTTATGGTGACATGTGGCAAGTGTAACACTCATCACCCGTCTACAGTGTAGCCAAGCAAGGTGTGCTACATTCGGTGCCCGAGCACCCTATCCTGTCTTATCGTTTACAATATTAATTTAATGTCCATTTAATTTTATTATCTCACTTGTAGAATTTTTTTTTTATCCCATTTCATTCTTATGGAGACCTAGACAGAGTCCCCTCTATTCTATTAGTGCATGGTGGGTTTTATGTTACCTGTTAAAATAATTCATATCCATTTCATCTATTCATTCATCATATCATTTCTCATGCTCATATCAATTTTAAGAAAATAAATTACATTTCATTCATATAAAGTTTACATATACAATAATTTACAATTCATATACAATCCAAAATTATTTACATCATTTAATTACATACAATACCAAAATACAAAATCTAATATGTACATAAGTCCTATCAAAATAATTGATGAGGTGACAACCCACACTGTAGCAAATCTAGTCCAAGTCCGGTCTAGGCCCTACTGCTACTGCTGCTCTCCAGTACCTACGCGTGGTAAGAACCAACGCGCTAAGCATAACGCTTAGTGGTGCATAAATAAAGAAAAATAACTAAACAATTTAAAATAATTATTTCACGTATAACCTTATAAATAATTATCAATTTTCATGTATTTAAAATCTTTTACATGTTTTCTAGAACTTTGGAAGTAAATAAGCTAATAGGGATCTTTTCTGTGCATATACCTTATATTCAGTCTTATAAAATTTATATTAATGATTTTCTCATGTATTTATTTATATTTGAGGCTTATTACTTTTATCTGTGCCCAAGTAATCTATGACAGATTATAAAGACTAGATACACGGGAGTATACTAGTTAGACATCCTTATGTCTACCCAGTATACAACGGTCATATCGAGCACAAGGCCAGCGGGTAGGCATAAGCCAGTAATAATGAAAATTGACACTATGGCCATTGGGCAAGCATAAAGCTAGTAGAACAATCATCTTAGACATATGTTGTCTATCAATGATTATTCCTGTGGGCAGTACTGCAATATGTAGTCCCTAATTGGTATACCAATCGATCCAAGCTATATAAATAAGTCTAGATATACTTTGGGCAAAATAATGTTATTTCATACCTATAGTTTCATTAATTCATGTCATTTTTATGCTTAACAAAGTATTCTATTTATTTCATATCATATGCTAAGTTATTTTATGAACCTTTCTCAAGGTCTAGAATTTGGCATTTTCTAGAGTCTTTCTTTGTCTAATTAATTGGTCATGTTATAGTTATTTTTAGGCCGAAGGTTCTCCATAGAAGTTGTTACCCTATGTCTTATAGTCACTCAGAAATTTTTATTACAATCTTTCAAGTTTTGTAGAATTAATTATGGCCAAATCACTGGCCTGGACTCATGTACCCTGTTCTACCAGGATTCATGTCCAGGTCAGAAACTTTGACTCCTATTTTAGGGTTCTTATATTCATAATTTGAGGACTAAGTCTAAAACAAAGTTGGAGCCCTATTTCTTAGGGTTCCATATTAGTATGGCTTATCCTAATTAGAGCTTTCTAGTGGGAGATATGACTAAATGAGTGTTCTGGGGTCAAATGATCACTTAGGTAATTTCCAGAATTTATATACTAACTTAACCTAATAAATTGGCCTAGTTCCCTTAGTGTCTGTGTTTCGCTGGTTTTACAATCCCGCAAGTGCACGGATCACTAACAAGTAATAAAGTAATAAGTAAAGTATCATTCCCACGAGGACTTTGATTAGTAAGTACCAATCTATACAGTAATTTTGACTGTCTAGGCTATCGAATACTTAGGGAATGATGTTTGTTAACCTTAAACACTAGAATGGTAAACTTAAAATGAAATGATTTATTTGAAACAATTCTGGAATTAAAATTTCACACTTGAATCTTACTAGGGATGTTATCTCGTTTATTTACTGAATTGAGGATCGTTTTCTTTGATTGAAATCAGTCCTAAGTTATCCTAAATCCTCTCTCAAGGCACCTAGGGTGTATTCTAATTAACTCAAACCCAACTTTCATGGTGATCAAATTAATTAAAATCCTTTAAGATCTTTGACCAATTTGGAAGTTCCACAAAGGTATCAGCCTATGTCTAGGTCAAAATTCCTAAGTTCAAGATCTTGATTTTCTAATATTAATCTTCACCTTTTAGTCCTTCAATTAACATCTACAATCATGGCTAAATGGGTACCAGCACATAGCATGCATTAAGATCACAAGAAATTAAATCAAGGAATGAATCTCAAATCCAATAAATAAAACTTAGTGTTCATCCATAATAATAATTACAAGCATTACTCTCTCAAATCTAGAATAAGAAAACTACTCACTCATGGTGAGTTCAGCAAACATCATGATAACAGGTAAAAACAGTAAAAAGAAAATCATGTAGAAGAAATAAAACAATAAAAATCTGTCTAGGGAGATGAAATGAAGGAACCGAAGAGAGTTTGCAGCTTTGATCTTATGGAGCTTCAGCTGGAAAACTCTTTTTGGTACTAATGTTTCTCTCCTCGAGACTGTAACACTCTCATTTTCATAGTCCGTATATCCTACTGTTCCGACAGCTAATGTCTGCCCCGGAAAGTCAGAATGTCTGGAACTACACTGTAATGACAGTGAGGAAGCATAAAATAATGAAATATGTGATGAGAAAAATTAAGAAAAAATAAAAGAGATAAAATGTGACTAAGTTAAACGAGTTGAACCCGTAGCGATGGGTGACTGCACCGGGAAGTTACGGCGAGGACCGTCGGCAAGTTACGGCGAGGACCGTTGACTAGCCCTGGACAACGGGGAACTCGAAGAAATATTTTCGGCACATAATTAAAGGTCTATTGAGGTGTAATTGACATTGGAAATGTCAAAGAAAATTTAGTGAGTCAATATAAACGAAAAACAAAAATTAAAGAAATCGACGGTACAAAAATTAAAGAAATCGACGGTACAAGGAGTAAATTAGTAGTAATGAAAAATCTGAAATATAACTTGAAGAGGGGCATTTTGGTCATTTGACACCTCGAGTTAACTTTTGACCTAAATATCCATGAAAAATAAATAGTATTAAATTTTGAAAATGCCATGAAAATAAGAAAAATTACACATAATATAAATAGTGAAAAATGAGGGCATAATTGTAATTAGGAAAAACTAGGATTATATTATAATGTTAATTATACTTAGTGGGGGAATTAGTGGACATATTTAAGGCCATTAGTGGACAAAGAGGGCAGCACTAACATCTTCTTCTTCATTTTTCATCTTAGCTGAATTCCATTTCTCCCAAATTCTCCCATTGTCCTCCATGGCCATCCCACATGCAAGCTTCCTCTCCTCCATGATTAAGCCATGATTCCTATAAGTGTCTTCATTAAAAGTGGTGTATACATCTTGGGCAGAATATTGGGAGCAAAAAGAAGGAAGTTTGGTGAGGTTTTAGTCAAGCTCAAAAAATGTTAGTGCTTATTTTTCCTCCCTTACTTAATTAAACTTTGAGTTGATGTTGTGATGATTTAAATAGTGGAGAAATTGAAAGAATTGGATGAGTATTTGTGGGGATTTAAATTCAGCAGCCAAGGAAGTTCATGGGAAATTGGTTAATTCTACTTGTAATTGATGGTTAGATATGTTGATTTAAGTAAATAAATGAATTAGAGCTTATGGGCATGTATATGTTTGAAACGATAATTGAATTAGGGGTTTGAATAAGTGTTAGAGACTTTGGACAATTGAGCTTAAATGTGGTATCCTTGAGGTACTTAAGGGATTGGTAATTCATGAATTTTATTGTTGAATTATGGTATTGATAGATTAGTGGGAGTGTATTGTAAGTTGTTAGTGGAAATTTTAAGTATTAACTAATTGTTTGCAAGTATATATTGTTGGCCTTGACTTTGTGAATTAGGGTTCTGTATTGATTAATGAGGACTTGAGTAAACTGTTGGGAATTTACCAACTTAAGACTTGATGAATGAGATTAGAAGTGTTATGAATATGGTATTGTAGTTTGGGAGAAGGAGGATTAAACATTGAAAGTACAATTTGTGTGCAGGTTGTGTGATTGATGAAGGCAATGTATAAATTAGGTTATAAGTGTAAAGTTGTGACTCCAATTGGTATGAGGCCAATTGAAAGTGAAACTAGACATAAAATAGGCCAACTTTCATGTAAAAGTGTTGTCCAAATTTTGCCTAGAAGTGACCTAAAAGAATGACCAAATTCGAAATTGCATGACATGAAAACCCAGAATTTTGACCATATGAACAATAGTCAGTATTTTGGCCATAACTCACTCAAAACAGGTCCAAATGACCAGAAATTTATACCATGTAAAGCTTAGACATAGAGCTACAACTCTTAGGAAGACACCAAAGCCCATAAATGACTAGAACCAAGTCAAAATGCTTGCACAAGTTGGGTTACAAAAACTGGCCGAATTGACTTTGACCTAAAAATGACTTAAACTTTGCAATATAAGTGCAACTTGACCAGCAATAGTAAAATGACCATAACTTGGTCCATATAACTCCAAATGCCCTGAACCAGTGCCAAATTTTCACTAAGACATAGGTCTACAATAATGGTATTTTGATCAAAACCCAGAAACTTAGGAAACTAGGTCAATTAACTTGATTAAGTTGGCATACCAAATCTGGAAATGGTTCAAATGACTATTAACTCTAGCAAAGTGTTTTAAGTATAACTCCCACTAGAAGTCTTCGAACAAAATGAGCCATACCATTCTGGAAAGCTAAGAAATAGACCTTCAACTTTGTTTTAGACAAATCCCTCACTTTATGAATGTAAGAAGCTCAAATATTAGGTCAAAGCTACTGCCCTAGTTGAACATCCTGTCACTACAAGACCATTGAGTCCAGTCCAATAACTTGACCATAAGTAACTCTATAAGACTTGAAAAATTACAATAAAAAATTGTTAGTGACCATAAGACACAGGGTAACATATCCTATGAAGAGTAATAGACCTAAATATGGCAGCAACCTACTCAAATAAAATTGGCAAAGTGTAATACTAAAACTGCCTAGTAAGGTAACCAAAATTCAGAATTGACCTAGTTATGGTCAATTGACCATAACTTGAGTTATACAAATCCAAATGACATGATTCAAAAAGGAAATTAAAGAAGACACAATGAGAAACAATTTAATGAAAAGAAATTTGTTAAATTTACACTGTAGATTGGTCCAATAAACAATAAACATTGGCGATGAAATCTGAATAATTACAATAAAATGCAATAAGTTTTAAAATGAAATTGGTAATATATACCAACACTTAGAGACTATATAATGTGACAAATTGGGAACATTAAAATTGAATCACTTAGAGTGCATCAAAGGTCAACATTATAGGTTGACTAATGAAATGAATTGAAGGGAATAGTACCAAGAAAATTTAGATATTGGATTTTATTGTTAGAAACTATTTAACTGAGTACTGAAACACTTTAAATTGTGTGTTTCAGTTGAAAAGGATATTGAAAAGTATAAGGAACATTGAGTCAAGGCCAAGAGGCGACTCATCAAAGGTTTGTGCACAATTAGTTTTTAATTGATTTTGTTCTGAATATTTCATATGATTAAATGAAGCTATTTTCCTTATGTATTATGTTTATCAAGTATTGAATTTAATTCAATGATTATTGAAATTGTTATAGTATTTATGAATTTAGCTTTGTGAAATGGTATTTCAATAAGTATTAAGCATTGTTGTGGATTGAATAAATTATGTTTTGGAAATTTTTGATAGAATATGTTTTGAATTGTGATGGGCAATTTGCATGGAAAAATACAAACTTATGTTTTGAATTGTGATGAGCATAAAAAATTATTGGATATTGGAATTCACTTTGAATTGAATTGTGTTGTGATTTATGCTCACAAAAAGGACAAGGAGATTTATGATATTGTTTTGTATCTTACTATAAATGCTTGACTAGGTTATTACCCGTCTCTCTCATTTGTTGAGAAGACAATGGAGTTAGCTTTGTTTTGATCACCATAATACGTGCACAGGCTTAGATTCTCCTCTTATTAAAGGTTAGATCTAAGTTTTTATTTGTTATGGCCCTTTCGGAAGTTTCATTATTGTGATGTGTACTGTTTACGATGATTCGACCTCCCCGACCATAGGGAGTTAGAATCCGATTCGACCTTCCAGACCATAGGGAGTTAGAATCACCCTGAAGATGGCCCTTGCGGATTAGTCTTGCATAGTTAGTGAGATAAAGAATGGTTTTTGAATAGTAAAGAATTGTGATTTCAATTATGATCTATGTATAATTGATTTTATTGGAATTAATCTTTATTTTCATGATTGCTAGAATTACTTTAAATGTCCAGTTGTGATTTGATAAATTGAATTTCTTGCTCAAAGTCATTTTAACTAATGATTTATATTATTGGCAACGAAGATTTTGACTTTTGGAATTTTGTTGAATTTCGAGACTTTCAAATTAATTGTTATAATTTTGTCAATATATATTATACTATGTTTTAAATTATAGTTGTGTACCACTGAGTTCACCACTCAGCGATAGCTTTGTATACTGTCGTAGGTGAAAAAAGCATAGAGCAGTTGAGTAAGCTTCTTTGAAGACACATTTAGATCAGCTCCGGGTATATCATAGGTATATCCATGTGCATAGGTTTTGATGTATGCATGTAATAATATGTATGTAAATTATTTGAGTAGTTGTATAAAGACTCTTGTAAAATATTTTGGTATGTAATTAAATGTAAATTATTGTAATGTAAATTTGAGATTTTATTTACTTGTATAGTTTTATAATATTAATTTTTGAGTCTTGTAATCAATGAAATGTTTCTTTTATGATGAGGTTGGTTTGAAAATGAAATGATTTGAATATTGAGATTGAATTATGAGATGAAATGAAGTTTATTTGAGTTTTATTTAAGAAAACATATTGAGAGTGTTTTCCTTTTCAGGTTTGAAGAACTGTTTTATCAAAATACAGCCGGCACTCTGCTGAAATTTTGAAAAAAATAAATTTTATAACACTAGATTTTAATCGATGATTTAAATTTTACGAAAGTTGAGTTAAAATCCCTTGTAGTATATTTAATAGGTTACCGATAGGGGAAGTACGGTAATTCATTAGGTGTACTACAGGATCATGTTACATCTTATAGAGGAATAGGGTGTGACAAAGACGGCTAGAGAGAGTGCAGAGTGGGAATTTCTCTCCTTCAAAACTCCTCAAAAGTGTTGTCAAAAGATAAAAGAGAGCCTCCCCTTTTTCTGATGTTTTCTCTTCTATTTATAATGGTTGCTCTAGGGTTAGGTCATTTTGAGTCCAAAAGGCTTTAGGAGTCTCATTTGAATTAGAAAATAAGAGCGGGAATTCGAGTTATAAAACTGGCTGCCGCATAGTACACAGCCCGTTTGTCACTACACGGCCCCGGGCTATGTAACTTATTAGAGTGGAACTACGGAGTCTTGCATTGGCACAGAGAGTTACACAGGTCTGGGCCAACTATACGGGCATGGTTACACAGGCCGCGTACTTTTGTTCCCATAAGGTTCTTCAAGCTTATACCCGGTAGAGACTTACACGGGTCCCTACAGATTACACGGGTCTAGGGCTTGGCTTACACGAACCGTGTACTTTGTGTCAGGAGCAATGCTCAGTCTCTTGACCTCTCTAAGCTTCCTTTTGCACTCCTATACTGTAGAGCTTCACCCAAATACCTGAAATAATGCAGAAAACATGGAATTAAGGGCTTGACAATAGAAATTACAAAAACTAATGAAATCAACTACTATGCATGAAAATACTTGCCTAAATGCTATGAGATAGTATACAAATATGCTTAAAAATATCTATACAATTCAAGTGTATTAGTCTGGATTTTGGTCAAAAGACAAATTTTGTAAATCTATGTCTTAAGAAATTTTGCCACTGGTTTCATTAAATTTGGGTTTTTGTAGATCAAGTTATGGCCATCTTGCCAAAACTGGTCAGGTGAGCTTTAGTCCAGGAAATTATGGGTAGAATGGTGCAGGTCAGTTTGGTATCCTAACTTGAGTCAAAAATTTCATTTGGTTAGATACATTTCTGGGCTTGGTGTTCTCAATGAAAGTTGTAGTCCTATGTTTAATCTTTTCAATGGTATAAAATTCAGGTCATTTGGACTTGTCTAGAGGGAGTTATTGCCAAATAAACATGTATCATTTCTTCATTTTTCTGGGTTTAGTGTTTGAATACCTGGATTGAGATAGTAAATTGACCAAGATTTTGATAGAATTTGAGTAGGGTTTCTTCATAAAAAATGGAATATTTTGAGTCTAGTTTCATCTCTAATTGGCCTCATACCAATTGGAGTCACACAATTACAGTTATGACTCAAATAGTACAATGGACTCATAGGTCTGAATTCCTGCATAAGAGAAGGACTCCCAATATTCATTCCTCCTTACTCCCAACCATAATTTATCATTCATAACACTTCAAATGATCAACAAACAGTCTCAACAAGATCAATCTCAAGCCATAACACCAAGGTACCAAAATTAATTCAAACCCTAACTCAAAATTTCTCAAATCATGCAAACCTTATACCAATCATCATATATATCTTGTCGTCCATCTATTCTAAGTTAGAAATTGGATTTTATTATAATTAATTCCATTATCCATCACTACCCTAGGCTGGCCAAATTTTGGCCATGTAATATACTCAACAATCCTTTTTAATTTCTTTCAATTTTTACTTCCTTATGCATGCTTAACATAGTTTAAGAGGAAAGAAAGAGTTACATAGCACTAACCTTTTGTATCTCAATTTAAGCTCCCCAAAACTTTAATCTTTCTTCTTTTTGTTGTTCCAATAGCTTTTCCAAGACTAGAAATCAAGTTTTTGTGAAGGAAGTATGAAGATTTATGGAGGAAATGGTGGGAAAATAAAGCTTGAAAGAACAAGCTATGGAGGTTTCTTTGAGGAAGGTGCTTTGGCCACCATGAAATGAGGAAGAAGAAGATATGTTTTAATTTTATTTTTAATTCCTTTAAATGCCTTCTTGTCTCCTCTTGTGTGTTTGTTAAATTTCCATTGGTTACAATTTTTAATGATGTCATTATGACATCATAAATATATGTTAACTATTTTTATTTCTTTTCTTTTCTTGTCCTATTTTCCATTTCTATTATATTTTTCATAGTTAAATTTTATTTTTGGCATTTTTAATCTCTTTTATTTTAATTGACATTTAGATCAAAATTCAACTATGGGGTTGAAATGACCAAAATGCCCTTCATTAAGCTCACTGGGTTATTTTTTATCTGTACCGATTAACTAATTTTCTTTGACCTTTTTAATGTTATTTAATCTTCATAAATTCTTTAATTTAGTCCCAAAAATTATTTCCTAGGGTTCTTCGCAGGTCTGAGGTCGGCAACTGACTTTGCAGTCGCTTCCCTGTACGGTCACCCATCACTATGATTCCTGCTCGTTTAACCGAGTTGCACTTTGCTTGTTTTTTTTTTTTAGCTTGACTTTTCTTAGTCTTTATTTAGTCAATTTATGCCTCCTTACTCTAGTTGGAGTGTAGTTCCAATCATCATGGTTGTTCAGACAGACATTAGTTACTAGAGCAGTAGAATGTACGGACTAAATAAAGTGAGGGCATTACAGCAAGGGTAAGTGAGGTTTGACTTTACTATAAAAGAGAAAAGGAAAAAAGAGAATGTATCTTTCTTCTTCCCTCCCCATTTTGGACGGCAACATGGTGTTCCTCTCCTCTCTTCTTTTTCTCATTTTGATTCAAAGAGAAATCACATGTTTTCTTTGAATTAAAAGTGTTAGAAATTGTTTCTAGTCCACTAAACACCCATTAACCTTTACTAAATCACTAAACCCCATCTTCAAGTGGTTGAATTGGCTTGGGAAGTCAATTTGGGGCTACCATACTTGATCCTTGGTGTGCTTGTGGTGGATAAGCTAGCGGGACTACAATTGGAGTCCTAGAGGCATCAAAAGCAAAAGGGATTCATCAATTGTGCATCAAGAGGTTAGTAACCAAAAACCCTAAATGGCAAATGAAAGTTTAAAGCATGCTAAAATGTGTTTTAGTATGCAATTGGACATTGAAAAATTGATTAGGACCATAATACACTTGTATAATGCATGAAACACTAGAATGGTTTTTGAAATTTCAATGCTTTAAATGCCCTAAATCCATGCTTCCACTCCTTCACCAGGTTCCAAATTCTGTGCCCTATCTTCTAGCCAATTTTAAGGTCACTTACACATAATTTTGGGCAGCATTCCTTTATGATAAGGCACATGTAACACCCCAAATTTTTAAATTTTATTATTTTATGAGTATTTTTGGTATTTTAATTTTATTTAAATTTTAGGAATTTTTTTGAGATTTTTCAGATTTTAAAAAAATCGGGTTCGATTTTCCGAAAATATAAACTTTGATGATTTTTAAAAATTAATTTAAAGACCACGTGGCAAAACTAAAAATATGTTTAGAGTCTACGAATTTTTTTGAGTTTTCTAGAATTTTTTCAGAATTTTTGGACCTCATTTTTGGTCCCGAGGCAGAGTAAAAAATTCAAAAATTTGTATCATGAATCGAACCGGCCGAATCGAACCGAATCGGATCGGACCGGTCGAATCGGTCCGGCCTTTTCTTTTTCTTCTTCCCTTCCCCGCGCGCGTTCGACCTCCTCCCCTTCTCTCTCTCTTTTCTCTCTCCTCCCTCCTCCCCCTGCCGCGCCGCTACCTCCCCTGCCCTCCCCCACGGCTGGCCGCCGCCTGGAACGTCGGAAAACGGCTCCAGAAACGACGCACAGCGCGCGCGCGACTCCTCGACTTCCTGGCCGAAATCCGGCCGATCCGGCCACCAATCGGACCGGGTCTTGTGTCTAAAATCATCTACTCGTCGAGAGCTTTCCATAGACACCAAGAATACCGAAATCCATCGAGCGGTTTGTCCAATTTTTGCCCAGGAAGTTTTAGCCCATTTTGACTTTCGGGCTAGATTTCTCGCAAACCGTGAATCCCACGAGAAAACCGAGAGTACCAGAGCGCTCCACTCGTCGAGAGCTTCGCGGCGACATAAATTTCGAATTTTTCCTACACCGTTTTTTGATGGGTCCCACGGAACTTCGCAGTGTCTTTCCAAGCATTAAATGAGCTTAGAAAATTCTGAAAAATTTATGTACTAACCCCTGTGTTGTGGGCTTCATGTAGGTATCCTCAATTCGTAGAAATTCGACAGTTGATCGGGTCTGCAAATTTCGGGCCAGACAGACCCGTTATCGGAAAAGTCTCCGAATTGGACCGAGGTTTTGGCTACCCCCCCATTGTCAGACGTCCCGAGCGTGTTCCCGAAGTCGGAATCGGCAAAGGTAAACCCGAACCTTGCTTTTTCATAATTTTCTAGTGCTTAAATAGGATTAAAAAATTCATAAAATATTCGTGGTAGCTCAGAAAATTATGATTCTTTTTGCAATAGCCTAGTAATATTGCTAAGGACCGCGGGGCAAAGTTTTAGAATTTTTAGAGCTTGTTTGGGTAGTTTTTGCAAAAATGATCAATTATAAGGACTAAATTGAAATTTTACATATTGTGATGGATGACTGATTTGATGGGCCCAGGAGGGGCTGTGTGATGTGATTGAGTTGTGAATATATGGATTGTGAATATAGAAGTGTGTTTTGAGCCATTTTGCAGGTTGGGTAGGTCCTAGGTATAGGGGAGACTCTGCCGGATTTTCAGCACGACTTAAGACATATTTGGTCTTTTCTTGATTGTATTGAGTCATGTGTATTAAATAATTATAATGTAATTGTCAGGTGAGCCGGGACAACCTTCTTCCTCCGCCCAGCCGCCACAGTAACCGTTGTCAAGTCTGTGAGTAAAATATTAATTTTAATTATAATTTCACTATTATTATATGTTCAAGCATGCCCATGCATCACTTATATGCATATATCTATGTAGATAAACTTTAGGCACGATTTATGTTGCATTCATAACTGTGAAAGTGCCATGTATATTGTTGTGGTAATTTGGAGCAGTGTGCGTGCGTTGGCGTGCGTGTGATGTGGTGTGGACTATGGATAGGACGGGTAGTCACGGCTTGAGATCTTCGCTGGGACCCGATCCTTCGGGGGGTAGTCACGGCTTGAGATCTTCGCTGGGACCCGATCCTTCAGGGGGTAGTCACGGCTTGAGTTCTTCGCTGGGACCCCCGATTTGGTTTATTAAGCAAAAGTCCGGCTTGAGTTCTTCGCTGACACCAGGTTGGATTTAAGAGAGCTGTATAGGGGATCAGCTTCCATATATTATGATGGATATCACTGGGTGTGTGAGTGCTCCAAATTACCTTTATGATGTTATGATGTGAAAATGTTGTTGATGTTGCATTTCACTCTACAGGGTGCATTAGTTTTAGATAGTTATAGAGATTATGGTTAAAATTGATATTTTACTCTCTGAGTCGAACGCTCACTCCTGTTCAATATTTTTTCAGGCCACAGGAGGATATTTTTGAGATTAACCTGCTTTCTTCCTCGCAGGTCGATTATTAACGTTTGTATAAACTTGTTAAATCTTAGAATTTTCGCATGTGTTAGAAATGTTTATTTGATATGGGTCTGTAAACTAAATTATTATTTTGGACCTGTAAACTTAATATGCTATGTATGTTTGATGGATTGGATGAGGGAGCTGAGCTCCCATTTATTTTTATGCTGATGAGTATGTGGAGGGTGAGCTGAGCTCCCCAATTGAGTATTTATTGTGTTTACAGGTCGGGTGAGTCAAAAACTCCCCGTTGGTAGGTCCATTTTATGGCCGGACTCTGTCCGGTTGATTTCTTGAAATTGGGCCCAAATGGGCCTTAGAGTTTGGTTAATGAATAGTTAGGCTTATTACGGGCCTCGGGGGCTTTAGGCTGGCCCAGGTCCTAGTGCCGGTCCGGCCCATAGGTTGAGTCGTGACAGCACAAGAATATGACCATGTGGAAAGGAACAATGCAAAGCAATGCCCAATCCCATAAGACACCAACTTTCCATACACCTCCTTAGGGATGCACCATGGAGGATGATATTGGCTCAGTTAGACATTATGGAAGTTACCATTACTGCTAGGTTTTATCAAATGGATGCCAAGATTGTTCACTTTGACAAAGAGCATGTGGAAAACTTCAAAAAACTTAGAGGACCAATTGATGAGATCAAGAAAAATCTCTGCAAAATCAGGTTGTAACTTTCTTACTTGTAATTTTTTTCCTTTCTTTTTGTTCATTCATTTTTTTTTATCTATTATTGTTTTTTGGTTGGATTCTTCTTGTGTTGTGATGTTAAAGATACCATCACATTTAAGTGAGGGTTGTTTGTTTTTGTTCATTTAAGTGTGATGTTGTTTATTTTTATTTTTCTTGAAAGTGTCTATTTTATGAAAGAAAAAAACAATTGCATGCTTTTTAACTTAGATTGAGGTTGGATTATGTTAATAATTTGTAACTTTCTTGATTAGGAATATTTTAAGTTTGATGAGGATCTCAATGGACTTGCAAAAGAACCCCCAAAATATTTGAATCAATTCCCTATAACCCTCATAATTAGATTCTTCTACTTGAAATCACTTAACCCAAAACCAACCTTGTGGTACAGAACAAAGTGAATAATTTAAATAGGAAAACAAAATTAATGGACCAATATTCAAGTAATTTCAAAGTTTTTTATTGGCTCAATTAAACAAAATATTAATGAATTCATATTTTAATTCTTAAAAATTAGTTTTTATTAATATAACAAAATTAAAAAATTAGTTGCCTATATTTTCAAATTTTCCTTTGGGTAATAAAAAAATATTTTAAAAACACAGAAAGTGTGAGTTAAATAAATAAAATACTTAGGTCTAAAAGTTGCATCCATTTAACATTGAACTCAAAGATTGAAACAATGTCAAAACTCCTCAACAATTTTATTTTTAATTTAGAGTACTTAAAATATGTGTATGCTCTTAATTGTCTCTTATGTCTAGCTAAAAACAAAAAAAAAACCTTAACAAAATTTAAAAAGGTTATTTTTTTATTATTCCAACTAAATAAATAATTTAATGAGCCATTATTCTTATAATTTGAAACTTAACCCACTTAAAAAAAAAATTAATAAGTGTATATTCTAATAAAATGAAACTTTTTTATTAGCTCAACTTAGATTTAAAATTTGTTGCTGAATTTTTTTTAATTTAAGAATTTAAAAAAAATTAAATTGTGAGCGAGGTACATAAAATACATAAGTCTAGTTGTTGTATTCCGTCATTCGTCTCATATATCTAAATGTTACAATCGTCATTGATTAATATTTTTTTCCATGGCCCAAAAAAGTAAAAAAATTAATGGACCAATATTCTAGTAATTTCAAAGTTTTTTATCTGCTCAATTAAACAAAAAATTAATGAATTCATATTTTAATTCTTAAAAATTAATTTTTATTAGCCTAACAAAATTGAAAAATTAGTTGCTCATTTTTTTAAATTTTCCTTTGGGTAATAAAAAAAATATTTAAAAAACACTGAAATTGTGAGTTAAATAAATAAAGCACCTAGGTCTAAAAGTTATATATGTTTAACATTGAACTCAAAGATTGAAATAAAGCCGAAACTCCTCAACAATTTTATTTTTAATTTAGAGTACTTTAAATGTGGGTATGCTCTTAATTGTCTCTTATGTCTAGGTAAAAAAAAAAAAAAAAACTTAACAAAATTTTAAAAGGTTATTTTTTTATTATTCTAATTAAATAAAAAATTTAATGAGCTATTATTCTTATAATTTAAAACTTAACCCACTTAAAAAAAAATTAATGAGCCTATATTCTAATAAAATGAAACTTTTTTATTAGCTCAACTTAGATTAAAAATTGGTTGCTGAATTTTTTTTAATTTAAGAATTTAAAAAAAATTAAATTATGAGCGAGGTACATAAAATACCTAAGTCTAGTTGTTATATCCGTCATTCGTCTCATATATCTAAATGTTATAATCGTCATTGATTAATATTTTTTTCCATGGCCCAAAAAAGCAAAAACATTAATGGACCAATACTCTAGTAATTTCAAAGTTTTTTACAGGCTCAATTAAATAAAAAATTAATGAATTCATATTTTAATTCTTAAAAATTAGTTTTCATTAACCTAACAAAATTGAAAAATTACTTGCCCATATTTTTAAATTTTCCTTTGGGTAAAAAAAAAATTAAAAAAACACAGAAATTGTGAGTTAAATAAATAAAACACCTAGGTCTAAAAGTTGCATCCGTTTAATAATGAACTCAAAGATTGAAACAAAATCGAAACTCCTTAACAATTTTATTTTTAATTTAGAGTACTTTAAATGTGGGTATGCTCTTAATTGTCTCTTATGTCTAGCTAAAAAAAACCTTAACAAAATTTAAAAAGGTTATTTTTTAATTATTTCAATTAAATAAAAAATTTAATGAGCCATTATTCTTATAATTTGAAACATAACCCACTTAAAAAAAAAATTTAATCAGCCTATATTCTAATAAAATGAAACTTTTTTATTAGCTCAACTTAGATTAAAAATTGGTTGATGAATTTTTTTTTTAATTTAAGAATTTAAAAAAAATTAAATTGTGAGCGAGCTGCATAAATACCTAAGTCTAGTTGTTACATCCGTCATTCATCTCATATATCTAAATGTTATAATTGTCATTGATTAATATTTTTTTCCATGGCCCAAAAAAGCAAAAAAAATTAATGGACCAATACTCTAGTAATTTCAAAGTTTTTTACCGACTCAATTAAACAAAAAATTAATAAATTCATATTTTAATTCTTAAAAATTAGTTTTTATTAACCTAACAAAATTGAAAAATTACTTGCCCATATTTTAAAATTTTCCTTTGGGTAATAAAAAAATATTTAAAAAATACACAAATTGTGAGTTAAATAAATAAAACACCTAAGTCTAAAAGTTGCATTCGTTTAACATTGAACTCAAAGATTGAAACAAAGTTGAAACTCCTCAATAATTTTATTTCTAATTTAAAGTACTTTAAATGAGGGTATGCTCTTAAATGTCTCTTATGTCTAGCTAAACAAAAAACCTTAAAAAAATTTTAAAAAAAGTTTATTTTTTTATTATCCAATTAAATAAAAAATTTAATGAGCCATTATTCTTATAATTTGAAACTTAACCCACTTAAAAAAAATTATATTATAATAAAATGAAACTTTTTTATTAGCTCAACTTAGATTAATTTAGAGTACTTTAATTTTATTTTATTTTCATTTGGTCCTCATTTGCTTGTGATGGTGACAAGGGCACCAAGGCATGTGTGCGGCCATCTTTCTTCAAATTGTAGTGATTCTTCCTCCCATCATGAATCACATACCTATCATACTGCCATGGCCTAGCTAGCAAGATATGTGTAGCTATAATGGGCACTACATCACATAAGACCTCATCATTGTAGCTCCCTATAGTGAAAGGTACCACTACTTGCTTAGTTACCTTCACTTTGTTGCAATCATTTAGCCAAAGTAACCCATAAAGTTTAGGATGCTTAAGGGTAGGCAATCCTAATTTACCCGCAAGTAAGGAACTAGCCACATTGCAACAACTACCCCCATCTATAATCATGCTACACAATTTCTCCTTCACCACACACCTAGTATGAAAGATGTTTTCCCTTTGCAACTCATCACTATCCACAATAGGTTGAAACAAAGTCGAAACTCCTCAACAATCTTATTTTTAATTTAGAGTACTTTAAATGTGGGTATGCTCTTTATTGTCTCTTATGTCTAGCGATAAAAAAACCTTAACAAAATTTAAAAAGGTTATTTTTTTATTATTTTAATTAAATAAAAAATTTAATGAGCCATTATTCTTATAATTTGAAACTTAACCCACCTAAAAAAAAATTTAAAGAGCCTACATTCTAATAAAATGAAACTTTTTTATTAGCTCAACTTAGATTAAAAATTGGTTGCTGAATTTTTTTTTAATTTAAGAATTTAAAAAAAATTAAATTGTGAGCGAGGTATATAGAATACCTAAGTCTAGTTGTTATATCCGTCATTCGTCTCATATATCTAAATATTATAATCGTCATTGCTTAATATTTTTTTCCATGGCCCAAAAAGCAAAAAAAATTAATGGACCAATACGCTCGTAATTTCAATGTTTTTTACAGGCTCAATTAAAGAAAAAATTAATGAATTCATTTTTTAATTCTTAAAAATTAGTTTTTATTAACCTAACAAAATTGAAAAATTAGTTGCCCATATTTTTAAATTTTCCTTTGTGTAATAAAAAAATATTTAAAAAACATAGAAATTGTGAGTTAAATAAATAAAACACCTAGGTCTAAAAGTTGCATCCGTTTAATAATGAACTCAAAAATTGAAACAAAGTCGAAACTCTTCAACAATTTTATTTTTAATTTAGAGTACTTTAAATATTGGTATGCTCTTAATTGTCTCTTATGTCTAGCAAAAAAAAAACCTTAACAGAATTTAAAAATGTTATTTTTTTAATATTCGAATTAAATAAAAAATTTAATGAGCCATTATTCTTATAATTTGAAACTTAACCCACCTAAAAAAAAATTTAATGTGCCTATATTCTAATAAAATGAAACCTTTTTATTTGCTCAGCTTACATTAAAAATTGGTTGCTGATTTTTTTTTTTAATTTAAGAATTTAAGAAAATTAAATTGTGAGCGAGGTACATAAAATACCTAAGTCTAGTTGTTATATCCGTCATTCGTCTCATATATCTAAATGTTATAATTTTCATTGATTAATTTTTTTTTCACGGCCCAAAAAAGAAAAAAAAATTAATTGACCAATACTCTAGTAATTTCAAAGTTTTTTACCGGCTCATTAAAAAAAAATTAATGAATTCATTTTTTAATTCTTAAAAATTAGCTTTTATTAACCTAACAAAATTAAAAAATTAGTTGCCCATAATTTTTAAATTTTCCTTTGGGTAATAAAAAAATATTTAAAAAACACACAAATTGTGAGTTAAATAAATAAAACACCTAGGTCTAAAAGTTGTGTCCGTTTAACATTGAACTCAAAGATTGAAAAAAACTCGAAACTCCTTAACAATTTTATTTTTAATTTAGAGTACTTTAAATATGGGTATGCTCTTAATTGTCTCTTATGTCTAGGTAAAAAAAAAAAACCTTAACAAAATTTAAAAAGGTTATTTTTTCATTATTCCAGTTAAATAAAAAATTTAATGAGCCATTATTCTTATAATTTGAACCTTAACCCACGTAAAAAAAAGTTTAATGATCCTATATTTTAATAAAATGAAACTTTTTTATTAACTCAACTTAGATTAAAAATTGGTTGCTGAATTTTTTTTTTTTTAATTTAAGACTTTAAAAAAAATTAAATTGTGAGTGAGGTACATAAAATAACTAGATATAGTAGTTATATCTATCATTCGTCTCATATATCTAATTGTTATAATCGTCGTTGATTAATATTTTTTTCCATGGCCCAAAAAAGCAAAAAATTAATGGACCAATATTCTACTAATTTCAAAGTTTTTTTATCGGCTCAATTAAACAAAAAATTGATGAATTGATTTTTTAATTCTTAAAAATTAGTTTTTATTAACTTAACAAAATTGAAATTTTTTTTGCCCATATTTTTAAAATTTCCTTTGGGTAATAAAAGAAATATTTAAAAAATACATAAATTGTGAGTTCAATAAATAAAACACCTAGGCCCAAAAGTTGCATCCGTGTAACATTAAACTCAAAGATTGAAACAAAGCCAAAACTCCTCCACAATTGTATTTTTAATTTAGAGTACTTTAATTGTGGGTATGCTCTTAATTGTCGGTTATGTCTAGCAAAAAAAAAAAAAACTTAACAAATTTTTAAAAGGCTATTTTTTTATTATTTCAATTAAATAAAAAATTTAATGAGCCATTATTCTTATAATTTAAAACTTAACCCACTTAAAAAAAATTTAATGAGCCTATATTCTAATAAAATGAAACTTTTTTATTAGCTCAACTTAGATTACAAAATGGTTGCTGAATTTTTTTTTAATTTAAGAATTTAAAAAAAAATAAATTGTGAGCGAGGTACCTAAAATACCTAAGTCAGGTTGTTATATCCGTGATTCGTCTCATATATCTAAAAATTATAATCGTCATTCATTCATATTTTTTTCCATGCCCCAAAAAAGCAAAAAAAATTAATGGACCAATACTCTAGTAATTTCAATGTTTTTTACAGGCTCAATTAAACAAAAAATTAATGAATTCATATTTTAATTCTTAAAAATTAGTTTTTATTAACCTAACAAAATTGAAAAATTAGTTGCCCATATTTTTAAAATTTCCTTTGGGTAATAAAAGAAATATCTAAAAAACACACAAATTATGAGTGAAAAAAATAAAACACCTAGGCCTAAAAGTTGCATCCGTGTAACATTGAACTCAAAGATTGAAACAAAGCCGAAGCTCCTCAACAATTGTATTTTTAATTTAGAGTACTTTAAATATAGGTATGCTCTTAATTGTCTCTTATGTCTAGCAAAAAAAAAAAAACTTAACAAATTTTTAAAAGGTTATTTTTTTATTATTCCAATTAAATAAAAAATTTAATGAGCCATTATTCTTATAATTTGAAACTTAACCCACTTAAAAAAAAAATTTAATAAGCCTATATTCTGATAAAATGAAACTTTTTTATTAGCTCAACTTAGATTAAAAATTAGTTGCCGAATTTTTTTTTAATTAAAGAATTTAAAAAAAAATAAATTGTGAGCGAGGTACATACAATACCTAAGTCTAGTTGTTATATCCGTCATTCGTCTCATATATCTAAATATTATAATCGTCATTGATTGATATTTTTTTCCATGGCCCAAAAAGCAAAAAAAATTAATGGACCAATACACTAGTAATTTCAATGTTTTTTATAGGCTCAATTAAAGAAAAAAATTAATGAATTCTTTTTTTAATTCTTAAAAATTAGTTTTTATTAACCTAACGAAATTGAAAAATTACTTGCTCATATTTTTAAATTTTCCTTTGTGTGATAAAAAAATATTTAAAAAACACAGAAATTATGAGTTAAATAAATAAAACACCTAGGTCTAAAAGTTGCATCCGTTTAACATTGAACTCAAAAATTGAAACAAAGTCGAAACTCCTCAATAATTTTATTTTTAATTTAGAGTACTTTAAATGTGGGTATGCTCTTAATTGTCTCTAATGTCTAGCAAAAAAAAAAAAAACCATAACAAAATTTAAAAAGGTTATTTTTTTAATATTCGAATTAAATAAAAAAATTAATGAGCCATTAATCTTGTAATTTGAAACTTAACCCACCTAAAAAAAAATTTAATGAGCCTATATTCTAATAAAATGAAACTTTTTTATTAACTCAACTTAGATTAAAAATTGGTTGCTTAATTTTTTTTTAATTTAAGAATTTTAAAAAAAATTAAATTGTGAGCGAGGTATATAGAATACCTAAGTCTAGTTGTTATATCCGTCATTTGTCTCATATATCTAAATATTATAATCGTCATTGATTAATATTTTTTCCATGGCCCAAAAAAGTAAAAAAAATTAATGGACCAATACTCTAGTAATTTCAAAGTTTTTTACTAGCTCAATTAATCAAAAAATTAATGAATTCATATTTTAATTTTAAAAATTAGTTTTTATTAACCTAACAAAATTGAAAAATTAGTTGCCCATATTTTTAAAATTTCCTTTGGGTAATAAAAGAAATATTTAAAAAACACACAAATTATGAGTTAAATAAATAAAATACCTAGGTCTAAAAGTTGCATCCGTGTAACATTGAACTCAAAGATTGAAACAAAGCCGAAACTCCTCAACAATTGTATTTTTAATTTAGAGTACTTTAAATGTGGTTATGCTCTTAATTGTCTCTTATGTCTAGTTAAAAAAAAAAACTTAATAAATTTTTAAAAGGTTATTTTTTTATTATTCCAATTAAATAAAAAATTTAATGAGCCATTATTCTTATAATTTTAAACTTAACCCACTTAAAAAAAAATTAATGAGCCTATATTCTGATAAAATGAAACTTTTTTATTAACTCAACTTAGATTAAAAATTAGTTGCTGAATTTTTTTTTAATTTAAGAATTTAAAAAAAATTAAATTGTGAGCGAGGTACGTAAAATACCTAAGTCTAGTTGTTATATCCGTCATTCGTCTCATATATCTAAATATTATAATTATCATTGATTAATATTTTTTTCCATGGCCCAAAAAGCAAAAAAAATTAATGGATCAATACGCTAGTAATTTCAACGTTTTTTACAGGCACAATTAAACAAAAATTTAATGAATTCATTTTTTAATTCTTAAAAATTAGTTTTTATTAACCTAACAAAATTGAAAATTACTTGCCCATATTTTTAAATTTTCCTTTGTGTAATAAAAAAATATTTAAAAAACACAGAAATTATGAGTTAAATAAATAAAACACCTAGGTCTAAAAATTGCATCCGTTTAACATTAAACTCAAAAATTGAAACAAAGTCGAAACTCCTCAATAATTTTATTTTTAATTTAGAGTACTTTAAATGTTAGTATACTCTTAATTGTCTCTTATGTCTAGCAAAAAAAAAAAAAAAACCTTAACAAAATTTAAAAAGGTTATTTTTTTAATATTCGAATTAAATAAAAAATTTACTGAGCCATTATTCTTATAATTTGAAACTTAACCCACATAAAAAAAAAATTTAATGAGCCTATATTCTGATAAAATGAAACTTTTTTATTAGCTCAACTTAGATTAAAAATTAGTTGCTGAATTTTTTTTTAATTTAAGAATTTAAAAAAAATTAAATTATGAGCGAGGTAGATAAAATACCTAAGTCTAGTTGTTATATCCGATATTCGTCTCATATATCTAAATATTATAATCGTCATCGATTAATATTTTTTTCCATGGCCCAAAAAAGTAAAAAAAAATAATGGACCAATACTCTAGTAATTTCAAAGTTTTTTACTGGCTCAATTAAACAAAAAATTAATGAATTCATATTTTAATTTTAAAAATTAGTTTTTATTAACCTAACAAAATTGAAAAATTAGTTGCCCATACTTTTAAAATTTCCTTTGGGTAATAAAAGAAATATTTAAAAAACACACAAATTATGAGTTAAATAAATAAAACACCTAGGTCTAAAAGTTGCGTTCGTGTAACATTGAACTCAAAGATTGAAACAAAGCCGAAACTCCTCAACAATTGTATTTTTAATTTAGAGGACTTTAAATGTGGTTATGCTCAAAATTGTCACTTATGTCTAGCAAAAAAAAAAAACTTAATAAATTTTTAAAAGGTTATTTTTTTATTATTCCAATTAAAAAAAAATTTAATGAGCTATTATTCTTATAATTTTTAAACTTAACCCACTTAAAAAAAAATTTAATTGTCACGACCCAACCTATGGGCCGGACCGGCACTAGGACCTGGGCCAGCCTAAAGCCCCCGAGGCCCGTAGTAAGCCTAACTGTTCATTAACCCAACTCTAAGGCCCATTTGGGCCCAATTTCAAGAAAACAAACGGACAGAGTCCGGCCATAAAATGGACTTTCCAACGGGGAGTTTTTGACTCACCCGACCTGTAAACACAATATATAGTCATTTGGGGAGCTCAGCTCACCCTCCACATACTCATCAACATAAAAATAAATGGGAGCTCAGCTCCCTCATCCAATCCATCAAACATGCATAGCATATTAAGTTTACAGGTCCCAAAATAATAATTTAGTTTACAGACCCAAATCAAATAAACATTTCTAACACATGCGGAAATTCTAAGATTTAACAAGTTTATACAAACAGTAATAATTGACTGCGAGGGAGAAAGCAGTTAACCTCAAAAATATCCTCCGTGGCTGTAAAAATTTTTGAACAGAGTGAGCGTCGACTTCGAGAGTAAAATATCAATTTTAACAATAATCCCTATAACTATCTAAAACTAATGCACTCTGTAGAGTGAAATGCAACATCAACAACATTTTCACATCATAGCATCAAAAGGTAATTTGGAGCACTCACACACCTGTAGTATCAATCATAACATATGGGAGCCGATCCTATACGCCTCTCTTAAATCCAACCCGTGCCGAATTACTCAAGCTCTGACTTCCACTTAATAACCAAATCGAGGGTCCCAAATAATTACTCAAGCCGTGACTACCCTCAAGGATCGGGTCCCATGAATTACTCAAGCCGTGACTACCCGCCCTATCCATAGTCCACACCACATCACACGCACGCCAACGCACGCACACCGCTTCCAAATTACCACAAGAACATCCATGTCACATCAACGCTATGAATGCAACATAAATCGTGCCTAGAGTTTAACTACATAAATATATGCATATAAGTGATGCATGGGCATGCTTGAACATATAATAATATCGAAATTACAATTAAAATTAATATTCTACTCACAGACTTGACGGTGGTCACTGAGGCGGCTGGGCGGAGGAAGAAGGCTGTCCCGGCTCACCTGACAATTTTTATTACAATCATTTAATAAATTTGACTCAATACAAACAAAGAAAAAGACCAATACGTCCTAAGTCGTGCTGAAAATCCGGCAGAGTCTCCCCTATACCTAGGACCTACCCAACCTGCAAAAGGGCTCAAAACACACTTCTATATCCACAATCCATATATCCACAACTCAATCACATCACACAGCCCCTCCCGCCCATCAAATCAATCATTCATCACAATATGTAAAATTTTAATTTATTCCTTATAATTTTTCTTTTTTGCAAAACCGCTCAAATAAGCTCTAAAAATTATAAAACTCGCCCATGGTCCTTAGAAATATTACTAAGCTATTGCAAAAGAATCGTAATTTTCTAAGCTACCACGAATATTTTATGGATTTTCAATCCTATTTAAGCACTAGAAAATTACGAAAAGAAAGGTTCGGTTTACCTTTGCCGATTCCGACTTCTGGAACGCTCGTGATGTCTGACAATGGTGGGTTAGCCAAAACCTCGATCCAATTCTGAGACTTTTCCTAGAGTCTGTTCGCCGGAAATTCACAGATCCGACAACCGCCGAATTTCCGCGAATTGAGGATACCTACACGAAGCCCAATAATAATATATAAAAATCGTGGGTGTTACATTCTTCCTTACGTAAAATTCGCCCTCGAATTTTACACAAGGCGTAATAAAGCACATGATTATACATTGAATGATAAGGGTACTTGCTACGCATGTCCCGCTCTAACTCCTGTGTGTACTCTTCCACCGATCGACTCTCCACAAAACCTTAACCATAGGGATCTGCTTTGATCTCACTGCCTCACTTGGTAGTCCACTATGGCTACAGTCGCTCCTCAAATGTCAAGTTCTCTTTAGCTCTATCACATCCTACAGTAGTACATGAGAAGGATCGGGAATGTATTTCCGAGCATGGAGATGTGAAACACGGATGAACGTGAGAGAGGTTGGGTGGTAGCTCCAACCTGTAGGCAATCGCTCCAACTCTATCAAGAACCTCAAAAGGTCCAATATACCGAGGTGCCAACTTGCCCTTCTTTCCAAATCTCATGACTCTCTTCATTGGAGAAACCTTCAGAATACATAGTCGCCATCGCAAACTCCACATCCCTCCGTCTGGGTCTGCATAACTTTTCTCGCCATCAAAGTCAAGCTACTGCTCGATTAAAGGAACTATCTCTCAAGTGTACTGCACTAGGTTTACATCATGCACCTTCGCTTCCCATTTCTCGCCCAACACAGAGGAGACCTACACTTTCTTCCATATAGTGCCTCATAGGGCGCCATTCCTATCTTTGGAGTGATAATCGTTGTTGTAGGCAAACTCCACCAAAGCTAGCCGATCATCCCATTGACCTCCAAAATCCAAAACACTCATGCGAAGCATGTCTTCCAGTTGTTTATATTGTCCTTTCTGACTCGTCCGTCTGTCTCGAGGGTGGAAAGCCGCACTAAAGTTCAATCAGGTGCCAAGTGCCTCCCGCAACTTTCTCCAAAACCGAGAAGTGAATCAGCCCTCTGTCGATATTATGAAAGCCGAACTCCATGCAATCGACTATTTCTCGAATGTAGAGCCGACATACTGCGCTACACGAGTATGTAGTTTTTACTGTAAGAAGTGAGCCGATTTGGTCAAGCGGTCTACAATTACCCATATCGAATCATATCCTCGTGGTACGAGGCAACCTACCACAAAATCCATAGTGATCATTTTCCACTTCCATTTTGGGATAGGGAGCTCTTGCAACTTCCCTGACGGTCTCTAGTGTTCAAACTTCACCTTCTGACAAGTCAAGCACTTGGACACAAAGTCTGCTATGTCTCTCTTCATGCCATTCCACCAATAGCTCTCTTTCACATCATGGTACATCTTGGTGGAACCTGGGTGGACACTGTACAGTGTGTAGTGTGCCTCTCGCATGATTTCATTCCTGAGGTTGTCCACATCGGGCACACATATCCTAGAACCTTGCACTAGGGCACCATCATTGGCAAATCCGAACTCACCACCTTCACCTTGCATTTCTTTCTATAATCTTCATCAATTGTTGGTCTCGTGGCTGGAAACTCTAACTCGTCCTCAAGTCCGCCTCACCAAAAGTGAGCCAACAATACCCCTCATCCGAAAGATCTAGGATTAAACCTTGATCCATCAACTCATGTACCTCCCGAATCAACGATCTCTTCTCTCATAAATGTGCGCCAAACCGCTGTAAGATTTTCTCGCTTAAAGCATCTGCATTACATTGGCCTTCCTGTGGTGGTACCGATGGGGCAATCATAGTCTTCCGTAAGCTCCATCCATCTCCTCTGCCTCAAGTTTAAATCCTCTGTTGGAAGATGTACTTCAAACTCTTATGATCGGTGTATATCTCGCACACTTCACCATACAGTAGTGTCTCCATTTTTAGTGCAAAGACTACACCGCCATTTCCAAATCATGGGTGGGATAGTTCGCTCATGCCTCTTCAACCGCCTTGAAGCATAAGCCACTACTTTTCCATTCCGCATCAAAACACACCCTAGGCCAACTCTAGAGGCATCACAAGACACCTGTATCCTTCACCGCTCATAGGTAGTGTTAACACAAAGTGGTTAGACACTCCTTATCCTCATCATTATAACCGACTCTATCGAGCTCTCTTCCCGCCCTTTGCATCTTATCCACTTCCCTTTTCCTATTTTTGGTATTGTTGGTATCATTTCAACTCATTGTACTTATTCCTTAATTTTAGTCCTATCTCATCCTTACACCTTTTCCTTCAAAGATGTCTATCCCATCATCAACTTTAACTTTCTTTTTATTTCTTAGTCTTATCTTGAATACTAGTTTCATTACTTCAAGAATTCTATCCCTATGATTTACTCCTACCAAAGACATTCTTCACCTTATGTAACACTTATAATTACCCATAGAAAATTTTTTTTCTTGTATCCCCTTTTTCCAACTTAACTATCGTAACATTATCATTCCCTATCACCTTAGTAGGAAATTGCTTATCCCGGATGAATATGAGCCCCATAAACTATAAGTTCCATCCGAACTAACACTACTATAGGAAATATGTGTCATGCCTTAATTCCAAACAAGATACTTCACGTGTTCATTCTCCTTAATATAATCATATATACCGCCCATAGCTTTCTAAACTTCAACCTCAAATTACCCATCAAGAACAATTTCATCTATTGAATCTCAACCATAAATAGTACTTCCTCCACTCATAGTTTAAAACAGCTTGCAAGCCTTAGTAGCTAACTCAATTTAACTCCCTGTCATTACTGCTCGTCCTTTCATACTTAATACTAGGTATGCACTTACTGTCATTCTCATATCAGAAATTATGTATGAATTTGTGCCTACTAAACTCTCAATAACTAGGTCTCCTTGACTCGCTTTTGTTCCTTATATAACCTTCTAGAACCAAAAGCACAAGCTAAACTTGAAAAGAAAGAAAATATCCTCTTATATTCAACTACACCCGATTGTCATATTATAACGTTTCACCTAAGTTTCTTGGTCTTTATCTCCAAATTTCATCATCTCCTAGCACAATTATGCTCTACCTATAAGTTATCATCTGCATAAACCCTTTACCGTACCATTTTCCTTCTTGACATAATATTTTATAATTTATTAACTTTACTTATACTCGACCTATGATTCATATCTATCATCGTTTTTATTGTGCCCTTAACTTTTGTTGATTCCTGAAAGATTTCTCTCACTAATAAATTCTTCCAACACTAATTCCACCCTTATCTAGGGTCATTAATTTGATCCCTTAAACTGACTTTTATTCAACTTACTGCTTACTAACTTCTCTTTCTCTACCTATTTAGGTAGTCCGCAATACCATCGCACACCTTCTAACATTTACTCATTATTATTGTATTCCATACCTCCATCACTTTTCTCACTAATGTGATCCCATTTTGGGTTTTCCATCCTTGTCATTCTCCTTGCCAAGAATAACACTTAGCCTATCCTATATCTTAACTTTGTTCTTTTTATTATGCGCTCTTTAGGTTGTCCTTTCATTTATTTCCTTTGTCTTACCCAAAATAGAACTTGACTATTCTATCCCTGGTTCCATTCTTCTTCCTAACATAATAGATGTACTTGCTAACTATATCTTTCAGAGTCTCTATCGCGTTATCATATGTCTGTGCTACTCAGATTTGGTCCTTTGACCACTCTAGCTAGTACTTCCACTAGCATTTAGATTATATTGCATCTGCAATCAATTGCCCAAACTTTCATTCTGCACTTTCTTTATCCATTGGCCTTCTGTGATTTATCTTCGCTAATTTATTACTCTTAACACTATTATAATTAGATTATACTATTGTTTTGAATAATTTGAAATTAGAAAGGAACTCAGCAAATTACAGTCATACTTTTATTGTATGATCTCTATTCTTATCCTTTAACTTACATAATACCCTTACTACCTCGAGAACTGATTCTGCAGTAATTTTATTTATTATTATTTTTATTATTATTATTATTTTCCATGTTTACTCAATTCCAAAACTTAAGATTTCGGGCACCCAAACCCGTCATCCAATTCAAAGGATTTACATCCATCATGATCTGATTATATATGATTCCTATAATGGAACTTGTATCCTCTCCAGGATACCCGAGCCAACTACTCTCTACCACACTCTACAGTCCCATCTGGGACACTATTCCATAAGTCATCATTATCAGTAATAACCTTCGATCCATTCTGAAAAGATAGGACTATATCCTAACTTGCTGCAACAAAGGTACTACATCTATCACCTTGCCAGAACCATGTCAAGTTAATGACTCTTTTATCATATCATAGCTCTATAAATCATCAATTCATAGTTTCGACCTTCTCTAGGTAGTAGAGTTGTACTTTATTCCATACTGATACACACAAGGTATACTATTCTCACTCTATAAGTGTCACCTAGTCCGAAACCTCTGGTCTGATGGCAACTCTTGATGAAACTCTAGCTCATGCTGGGGTAACTGAGTCACTGACTCTAGTTATCACCCAACTGT
Organism: Hevea brasiliensis; assembly: GCF_030052815.1. Classification (NCBI taxonomy): domain Eukaryota; kingdom Viridiplantae; phylum Streptophyta; class Magnoliopsida; order Malpighiales; family Euphorbiaceae; genus Hevea; species Hevea brasiliensis. Next base: position 20,548,456 of record NC_079507.1, read on the forward strand.
GACCTTTCAATATTCTAACTCTAAACTCATAGCCAGGAGTTCCCAACTCCTCTGCAAATATAGAACTCTGTTCTGGCATAACTGTACCAAAACAGAAGCCATCTCAAACACCCTCATTATGGAGCACCACGGGGATGCACGCAGCTCTACACAATAATCTCATGTCGGTACTGTAATCTGCAGCTTACAGAGCAGACATCGAGAATATTGTATAGTTACTACGATACGCCCCGATGCACTAGGTCTCCTAATTTCTTATCTCTCCGAATCTTCTATTATCACAAACTTATTCTCGACTGGGTCATCTACCGATGACCGCCAGAGTGGTATCCTCATCCTTATCTAGGCAACTGCATTTTTAAGACTCACGTTTATGTACTCGTGTCTTACACGAAATGGGCACACCATTTAAACCCATACTGACAAATATATAACATTTCTTGGAGTACGTATCCTCATGATAGATCTCACATGTCTACTAACTCTATTTCACATTTCTTTGTACTCCACGAAAATCAAGACACTAACCGAGGTAATCTTATATTTCCGAGGTATAACGTAGAATCTAGAAACAAAGAATTACAGAAAAGACGAAATGTAATCCTATACTCCGCATGTGACTCCTAGTAGACTCTTCCCAACACTTAGATAATTTTTCCCTATGAATCTGAAGCCTAAGCTCTGATACCACATTTGTCACGACCCAACCTATGGGCCGGACCGGCACTAGGACCTGGGCCAGCCTAAAGCCCCCGAGGCCCGTAGTAAGCCTAACTGTTCATTAACCCAACTCTAAGGCCCATTTGGGCCCAATTTCAAGAAAACAAATGGACAGAGTCCGGCCATAAAATGGACTTTCCAACGGGGAGTTTTTGACTCACCCGACCTGTAAACACAATATATAGTCATTTGGGGAGCTCAGCTCACCCTCCACATACTCATCAACATAAAATAAATGGGAGCTCAGCTCCCTCATCCAATCCATCAAACATGCATAGCATATTAAGTTTACAGGTCCCAAAATAATAATTTAGTTTACAGACCCAAATCAAATAAACATTTCTAACACATGCGGAAATTCTAAGATTTAACAAGTTTATACAAACAGTAATAATTGACCTGCGAGGGAGAAAGCAGGTTAACCTCAAAAATATCCTCCTGTGGCCTGTAAAAATTTTTGAACAGGAGTGAGCGTTCGACTCAGAGAGTAAAATATCAATTTTAACCATAATCCCTATAACTATCTAAAACTAATGCACCCTGTAGAGTGAAATGCAACATCAACAACATTTTCACATCATAGCATCAAAAAGGTAATTTGGAGCACTCACACACCCTGTAGTATCAATCATAACATATGGGAGCTGATCCCCTATACAGCTCTCTTAAATCCAACCTGGTGCCAGCGAATTACTCAAGCTCGGACTTCCACTTAATAACCAAATCGAGGGTCCCAGCGAATTACTCAAGCCGTGACTACCCTCAAGGATCGGGTCCCAATAATTACTCAAGCCGTGACTACCCCGTCCTATCCATAGTCCACACCACATCACACGCACGCCAACGCACGCACACTGCTCCAAATTACCACAGCAACATCCATGGCACATCAACAGTTATGAATGCAACATAAATCGTGCCTAGAGTTTAACTACATAAATATATGCATATAAGTGATGCATGGGCATGCTTGAACATATAATAATATCGAAATTACAATTAAAATTAATATTCTACTCACAGACTTGACGGTGGTCACTGAGGCGACTGGGCGGAGGAAGAAGGCTGTCCCGGCTCACCTGACAATTTTTATTACAATCATTTAATAAATTTGACTCAATACAAACAAAGAAAAAGACCAATACGTCCTAAGTCGTGTTTAAAATCCGGCAGAGTCTCCCTATACCTAGGACCTACCCAACCCGCAAAAGGGCTCAAAACACACTTCTATATCCACAATCCATATATCCACAACTCAATCACATCACACAGCCCTCTCCCGCCCATCAAATCAATCATTCATCACAATATGTAAAATTTCAATTTAGTCCTTATAATTGATCATTTTTGCAAAAACTGCTCAAATAAGCTCTAAAAATTATAAAACTCTGCCCCGCGGTCCTTAGAAATATTACTAAGCTATTGCAAAAAGAATCGTAATTTTCTAAGCTACCACGAATATTTTATGGATTTTCAATCCTATTTAAGCACTAGAAAATTACGAAAAAGAAAGGTTCGGGTTTACCTTTGCCGATTCGACTTCGAACGCGCGGGATGCCTGACATTGGTGGGGTAGCCAAAACCCCGATCTAATTCGAGACTTTTCCTGGTAGTCATGTCTGGAAATTCACAGATCCGGACAACTGTCGAATTTCCGCGAATTGAGGATACCTACACGAAGCCCAATAATAATATATAAAAAATCAGGGGTGTTACATTAATGAGCCTATATTCTGATAAAAGGAAACTTTTTTATTAGCTCAACTTAGATTAAAAATTAGTTGCTGAATTTTTTTTAATTTAAGAATTTAAAAAAAATTAAATTGTGAGCGAGGTACGTAAAATACATAAGTCTAGTTGTTATATCTGTCATTCATCTCATATATCTAAATATTATAATTGTCTTTGATTAATATTTTTTTCCATGGCCCAAAAAGCAAAAAAAATTAATGGATCAATAGGCTATTAATTTCAACGTTTTTTACAGGCTCAATTAAACAAAAAATTAATGAATTCATTTTTTAATTCTTAAAAATTAGTTTTTATTTACCTAACAAAATTAAAAATTACTTGCCCATATTTTTAAATTTTCCTTTGTGTAATAAAAAAATATTTAAAAAATACTGAAATTATGAGTTAAATAAATAAAACACCTACGTCTAAAAGTTGCATCCGTTTAACATTGAACTCAAAAATTAAAACAAAGTCAAAACTCCACAATAATTTTATTTTTAATTTAGAGTACTTTAAATGTTGGTATACTCTTAATTGTCTCTTATGTCTAGCAAAAAAACAAAAAAAAAAACCTTAACAAAATTTAAAAAGGTTATTTTTTTAATATTCAAATTAAATAAAAAATTTAATGAGCCATTATTCTTATAATTTTAAACTTAACCCACCTAAAAAAGAAATTTAAAGAGCCTATATTCTAATAAAATGAAACTTTTTTATTAGCTCAACTTAGATTAAAAATTGGTTGCTGAATTTTTTTTTAATTTAAGAATTAAAAAAAAAATAAATTGTGAGCGAGGTATATAGAATACCTAAGTCTAGTTGTTATATCCGTTATTCGTCTCATATATCTAAATGTTATAATCGTCATTGATTAATATATTTTTCCATGGCCCAAAAAAGCAAAAAAAATTGCTGGCCAATACCCTAGTAATTTCAAATTTTCTTACAGGCTCAATTAAACAAAAAATTAATGAATTCATATTTTAATTCTTAAAAATTAGTTTTTATTAACCTAACAAAATTGAAAAATTAGTTGCCCATGTTTTTAAATTTTCTTTTGGGTAATAAAAAAATATTTAAAAAACACAGAAATTATGAGTTAAATAAATAAAATACCTAGGTCTAAAAGTTGCATCCTTTTAACATTGAACTCAAAAATTGAAATAAAGTCGAAACTCCTCAACAATTTTATTTTTAATTTAGAGTACTTTAAATGTTGGTATGCTCTTAATTGTCTCTTATGTCTAGCAAAAAAAAAAAAAACCTTAACAAAATTTAAAAATGTTATTTTTTTAATATTCGAATTAAATAAAAAATTTAATGAGCCATTATTCTTATAATTTGAAACTTAACCCACCTAAAAAAAAATTTAATGAAACTTTTTTTTTAGCTCAACTTACATTAAAAATTAGTTGCTGAATTTTTTTTTTAATTTAAGAATTTAAAAAAAATTAAATTTCGAGCGTGGTATATAGAATACCTAAGTCTAGTTGTTTTATCCGTCATTCGTCTCATATATCTAAATGTTATAATCGTCATTGATTAATATTTATTTCCATGGCCCAAAAAAGTAAAAAAAATTAATGGACCAATACTCTAGTAATTTCAAAGTTTTTTACCGGCTCAATTAAACAAAAAATTAATGAAATTATTTTTTAATTCTTAAAAATTAGTTTTTATTAACCTAACAAAATTGAAAAATTAGTTGCCCATATTTTTAAATTTTCCTTTTGGTAATAAAAAAATATTTAAAAAATACACAAATTGTGAGTTAAATAAATAAAACACCTAGGTCAAAAAGTTGCGTCTGTTTAGCATTGAACTCAAAGATTGAAACAAAGTAGAAACTCCTCAACAACTTTATTTTTAATTTAGAGTACTTTAAATGTGGATATGCTCTTAATTGTCTCTTATGTCTAGGTAAAAAAAAAAACTTAACAAAATTTAAAAAGGTTATTTTTTTATTATTCCAATTAAATAAAAAATTTAATGAGCCATTATTCTTATAATTTGAAACTTAACCCACATAAAAAAAATTTTAATGAGCCTATATTCTGATAAAATGAAACTTTTTTATTTGCTCAACTTATATTAAAAATTAGTTGCTGAATTTTTTTTATTTTAAGAATTTAAAAAAATTAAATTATGAGCTAGGTATATAAAATACCTAAGTCTAATTGTTATATCCGTCATTTGTCTCATATATCTAAATATTATAATCGTCATTGATTAATATTTTTTTCCATGGCCCAAAAAGAAAAAAAAAATTAATGGACCAATACGCTAGTAATTTCAATGTTTTTTACAGGGTCAATTAAAGAAAAAATTAATGAATTCATTTTTTAATTCTTAAAAATTAGTTTTTATTAACCTAACAAAATTGAAAAATTACTTGCCCATATTTTTAAATTTTCCTTTGTGTAATAAAAAAATATTTAAAAAACATAGAAATTATGAGTTAAATAAATAAAATACCTAGGTCTAAAAGATGCATCCGTTTAACATTGAACTCAAAAATTGAAACAAAGTCGAAACTCCTCAACAATTTTACTTTTCATTTAGAGTACTTTAAATGTTAGTATGCTCTTAATTGTCTCTTATGTCTAGCAAAAAAAAAAAACCTTAACAAAATTTAAAAAGGTTATTTTTTTATATTCGAATTAAATAAAAAATTTAATGAGCCATTATTCTTGTAATTTGAAACTTAACCCACCTAAAAAAAAATTTAATGAGCTATATTCTAATAAAATGAAACTTTTTTATTAGCTCAACTTAGATTAAAAATTGGTTGCTGAATTTTTTTTTTAATTTAAAAATTATTGTGAGCGAGGTGCCTAAAATACATGAGTCTAGTTGTTATATTCGTCATTCGTCTCGTATATTTAAATATTATATTCATCATTCATTAATATTTTTTTCCATGCCCCAAAAAAGCAAAAAAAAATAATGGACCAATACTCTAGTATTTTCAATGTTTTTTACAGGCTCAATTAAACAAAAAATTAATGAATTCATATTTTAATTTTTAAGAATTAGTTTTTATTAACTTAACAAAATTGAAAAATTAGTTGCCCATATTTTTAAAATTTCCTTTGGGTAATAAAAGAAATATTTAAAAAACACACAAATTATGAGTTAAATAAATAAAACACCTAGGTCTAAAAGTTGCATCCGTGTAACATTGAACTCAAAGATTGAAACAAAGCCGAAACTCCTCAACAATTGTATTTTTAATTTAGAGTACTTTAAATGTGGGTATGCTCTTAATTGTCTCTTATGTCTAGCAAAAAAAAAAAACTAAACAAATTTTTAAAAGGTTATTTTTTTATTATTCCAATTAAATAAAAAATTTAATGAGCTATTATTCTTATAATTTTTAAACTTAACCCACTTAAAAAAAAATTTAATGAGCCTATATTCTGATAAAAGGAAACTTTTTTATTAGCTCAACTTAGATTAAAAATTAGTTGCTGAATTTTTTTTAATTTAAGAATTTAAAAAAAATTAAATTGTGAGCGAGGTACGTAAAATACATAAGTCTAGTTGTTATATCCGTCATTCATCTCATATATCTAAATATTATAATTGTCTTTGATTAATATTTTTTTCCATGGCCCAAAAAGCAAAAAAAATTAATGGATCAATAGGCTATTAATTTCAACGTTTTTTACAGGCTCAATTAAACAAAAAATTAATGAATTCATTTTTTAATTCTTAAAAATTAGTTTTTATTTACCTAACAAAATTAAAAATTACTTGCCTATATTTTTAAATTTTCCTTTGTGTAATAAAAAAATATTTAAAAAACATAGAAATTATGAGTTAAATAAATAAAACACCTAGGTCTAAAAGTTGCATCCGTTTAACATTGAACTCAAAAATTGAAACAAAGTCGAAACTCCTCAACAATTTTACTTTTTATTTAGAGTACTTTAAATGTTAGTATGCTCTTAATTGTCTCTTATGTCTAGCAAAAAAAAAAAAAACCTTAACAAAATTTTAAAAGGTTATTTTTTTAATATTCAAATTAAATAAAAAATTTAATGAGCCATTATTCTTATAATTTTAAACTTAACCCACCTAAAAAAGAAATTTAAAGAGCCTATATTCTAATAAAATGAAACTTTTTTATTAGCTCAACTTAGATTAAAAATTGGTTGCTGAATTTTTTTTTTTAATTTAAGAATTAAAAAAAAAAAAAAATTGTGAGCGAGGTATATAGAATACCTAAGTCTAGTTGTTATATCCGTTATTCGTCTCATATATCTAAATGTTATAATCGTCATTGATTAATATATTTTTCCATGGCCCAAAAAAGCAAAAAAAATTGCTGGCCAATACTCTAGTAATTTCAAATTTTCTTACAGGCTCAATTAAACAAAAAATTAATGAATTCATATTTTAATTCTTAAAAATTAGTTTTTATTAACCTAACAAAATTGAAAAATTAGTTGCCCATGTTTTTAAATTTTCTTTTGGGTAATAAAAAAATATTTAAAAAACACAGAAATTATGAGTTAAATAAATAAAATACCTAGGTCTAAAAGTTGCATCCTTTTAACATTGAACTCAAAAATTGAAATAAAGTCGAAACTCCTCAACAATTTTATTTTTAATTTAGAGTACTTTAAATGTTGGTATGCTCTTAATTGTCTCTTATGTCTAGCAAAAAAAAAAAAAACCTTAACAAAATTTAAAAATGTTATTTTTTTAATATTCGAATTAAATAAAAAATTTAATGAGCCATTATTCTTATAATTTGAAACTTAACCCACCTAAAAAAAAATTTAATGAAACTTTTTTTTTAGCTCAACTTACATTAAAAATTAGTTGCTGAATTTTTTTTTTAATTTAAGAATTTAAAAAAAATTAAATTTCGAGCGTGGTATATAGAATACCTAAGTCTAGTTGTTTTATCCGTCATTCGTCTCATATATCTAAATGTTATAATCGTCATTGATTAATATTTATTTCCATGGCCCAAAAAAGTAAAAAAAATTAATGGATATGCTCTTAATTGTCTCTTATGTCTAGGTAAAAAAAAAAACTTAACAAAATTTAAAAAGGTTATTTTTTTATTATTCCAATTAAACAAAAAAATTTAATGAGCCATTATTCTTATAATTTGAAACTTAACCCACATAAAAAAAATTTTAATGAGCCTATATTCTGATAAAATGAAACTTTTTTATTTGCTCAACTTATATTAAAAATTAGTTGCTGAATTTTTTTTATTTTAAGAATTTAAAAAAATTAAATTATGAGCTAGGTATATAAAATACCTAAGTCTAATTGTTATATCCGTCATTTGTCTCATATATCTAAATATTATAATCGTCATTGATTAATATTTTTTTCCATGGCCCAAAAAGAAAAAAAAATTAATGGACCAATATGCTAGTAATTTCAATGTTTTTTACAGGGTCAATTAAAGAAAAAATTAATGAATTCATTTTTTAATTCTTAAAAATTAGTTTTTATTAACCTAACAAAATTAAAAAATTACTTGCCCATATTTTTAAATTTTCCTTTGTGTAATAAAAAAATATTTAAAAAACATAGAAATTATGAGTTAAATAAATAAAACACCTAGGTCTAAAAGTTGCATCCGTTTAACATTGAACTCAAAAATTAAAACAAAGTCGAAACTCCTCAACAATTTTACTTTTCATTTAGAGTACTTTAAATGTTAGTATGCTCTTAATTGTCTCTTATGTCTAGCAAAAAAAAAAAAACCTTAACAAAATTTAAAAAGGTTATTTTTTTATATTCGAATTAAATAAAAAATTTAATGAGCCATTATTCTTGTAATTTGAAACTTAACCCACCTAAAAAAAAATTTAATGAGCCTATATTCTAATAAAATGAAACTTTTTTATTAGCTCAACTTAGATTAAAAATTGGTTGCTGAATTTTTTTTTTAATTTAAAAATTATTGTGAGCGAGGTGCCTAAAATACATGAGTCTAGTTGTTATATTCGTCATTCGTCTCGTATATTTAAATGTTATATTCATCATTCATTAATATTTTTTTCCATGCCCCAAAAAAGCAAAAAAAAATAATGGACCAATACTCTAGTATTTTCAATGTTTTTTACAGGCTCAATTAAACAAAAAATTAATGAATTCATATTTTAATTTTTAAGAATTAGTTTTTATTAACTTAACAAAATTGAAAAATTAGTTGCCCATATTTTTAAAATTTCCTTTGGGTAATAAAAGAAATATTTAAAAAACACACAAATTATGAGTTAAATAAATAAAACACCTAGGTCTAAAAGTTGCATCCGTGTAACATTGAACTCAAAGATTGAAACAAAGCCGAAACTCCTCAACAATTGTATTTTTAATTTAGAGTACTTTAAATGTGGGTATGCTCTTAATTGTCTCTTATGTCTAGCAAAAAAAAAAAAACTTAACAAATTTTTAAAAGGTTATTTTTTTATTATTCCAATTAAATAAAAAATTTAATGAGCCATTATTCTTATATTTTGAAACTTAACCTACTTAAAAAAAAATTTAATGAGCCTATATTCTGATAAAATGAAACTTTTTTATTGGCTCAACTTAGATTAAAAATTAGTTGCTGAATTTTTTTTTAATTTAAGAATTTTAAAAAAATTAAATTGTGAGCTAGGTACATAAAATACCTAAGTCTAGTTGTTATATCCGTCATTCGTCTCATATATCTAAACATTATAATCGTCATTGATTAATATTTTTTTCCATGGCCCAAAAAGGAAAAATTAAAGGACCAATACGCTAGTAATTTCAATGTTTTTTTCAGGCTCAATTAAAGAAAAAATTAATGAATTCATTTTTTAATTCTTAAAAATTAGTTTTTATTAACCTAACAAAATTGAAAAATTACTTGCCCATATTTTTAATTTTTCTTTTGTGTCATAAAAAAATATTTAAAAAACACAGAAATTATGAGTTAAATAAATAAAACACCTAGGTCTAAAATTTGCATCCGTTTAACATTGAACTCAAAAATTAAAACAAAGCCGAAACTCCTCAACAATTTTATTTTTAATTTAGAGTACTTTAAATATTGGTATACTCTTAATTGTCTCTTATGTCTAGCAAAAAAAAAAAAAAAAAAACCTTAACAAAATTTAAAAAGGTTATTTTTTTAATATTCGAATTAAATAAAAAATTTAATGAGCCATTATTCTTGTAATTTGAAACTTAACCCACCTAAAAAAAAAATTTAAGGGGCCTATATTCTAATAAAATGAAACTTTTTTATTAGCTCAACTTAATTTAAAAATTCGTTGCTAAATTTTTTTTAATTTAAGAATTTAAGAAAAATTAAATTGTGAGCGAGGAACATGGAATACCTAAGTCTAGTTGTTATATCTGTCATTTGTCTCATATATCTAAATAATATAATCTTCATTGATTAATATTTTTTTTCATGGCCCAAAAAGCAAAAAAAATTAATGGACCAATACGCTAGTAATTTCAATGTTTTTTTATAGGGTCAATTAAAGAAAAAATTAATGAATTCATATTTTAATTTTAAAAATTAGTTTTTATTAATGTAACAAAATTAAAAAATTAGTTGCCCATATTTTTAAATTTTCCTTTGCGTAATAAAAAAATATTTAAAACACACATAAATTGTGAGTTAAATAAATAAAACACCTAGGTCTAAAAGTTTCATCCGCTTAACATTGTACTCAAAGATTGAAACAAAGTTGAAACAAAGTTGAAACTCCTCAACAATTTTATTTTTAATTTAGAGTACTTTAAATGTGGGTATGCTCCTAATTATCCCTTATGTCTAGCTAAAAAAAAAAACTTAACAAAATTTAAAAAGGTTATTTTTTTATTATTCCAATTAAATAAAAAATTTAATGAACCATTATTCTTATAATTTGAAACTTAACCCACTTAAAAAAAATTTAATGAGCCTTTATTCTAATAAAATGAAACTTTTTTATTAGCTCAACTTAGATTAAAAATTGGTTACTGATTTTTTTTTTAATTTAAGAATTTAAAAAAAATTAAATTGTGAGCGAGGTATACAAAATACCTATGTCTAGTTGTTATATCCGTCATTCGTCTCATATATCTAAATATTACAATCGTCATTGATTAATATTTTTTTTCCATGGTTCAAAAAAGCAAAAAAAATTAATGGACCAATACTCTAGTAATTTCAATGTTTTTTACAGGCTCAATTAAACAAAAAATTAATGAATTCATATTTCAATTCTTAAAAATTAGTTTTTATTAACCTAACAAAATTGAAAAATTTATTGCCCATATTTTTAAAATTTCCTTTGGGTAATAAAAGAAATATTTAAAAAACACAGAAATTATAAGTTAAAAAAATAAAACACTTAGGTCTAAAAGTTGCATCCGTGTAACATTGAACTCAAATATTTAAACAAAGCCGAAACTCCTCAACAATTGTATTTTTAATTTAGAGTACTTTAAATGTAGGTATGCTCTTAATTGTCTCTTATGTCTAGCAAAAAAAAAAACTTAACAAATTTTTAAAAGGTTATTTTTTTATTATTCCAATTAAATAAAAAATTTAATGAGCCATTATTCTTATAATTTGAAACTTAACCCACTTAAAAAAAAAATTTAATGAGCCTACATTCTAATAAAATGAAAATTTTTATTAGCTCAACTGGGATTAAAAATTAGTTGTTCAATTTTTTTTTAATTTAAGAATTAAAAAAAAATTAAATTGTAAGCGAGGTACATAAAATACCTAAGTCTAGTTGTTATATTCGTCATTCGTCTCATATATCTAAATATTATAATCGTCATTGATAAATATTTTTTTCCATGGCCTAAAAAGCAAAAAAAATTAATGGACCAATACGCTAGTAATTTCAATGATTTTTACAGGCTTAATTAAACAAAAAAATGAAATTAATGAATTCATTTTTTAATTCTTAAAAATTAGTTTTTATTAACCTAACAAAATTGAAAAATTAGTTGCCCATATTTTTAACTTTTCCTTTGGGTAATAAAAAATATTTAAAAAACACAGAAATTATGAGTCAAATAAATAAAACACCTAGGTATAAAAGTTGCATCCGTTTAACATTAAACTCAAAAATTGAAACAAAGTCGAAAATCCTCAACAATTTTATTTTTAATTTAGAGTACATTAAATGTTGGTATGCTCTTAATTGTCTCTTATGTTTAGCAAAAAAAAAAAAAAAAAAAAACCTTAACAAAACTTAAAGAAGTTATTTTTTTAATACTCGAATTAAATAAAAAATTTAATGTGCCATTATTCTTGTAATTTCAAACTTAACCCACCTAAAAAAAAATTAATGAGCCTATATTCTAATAAAATGAAACTTTTTTATTAGCTCAACTTAGATTAAAAATTGGTTGATGAATTTTTTTTTTAATTTAAGAATTTAAAAAAAATTAAATTGTGAGGGAGTTACATAAAATACCTAAGTCTTATTGTTATATCCATCATTCGTCTTATATATCTAAATGTCATAATCGTCATTGATTAATATTTTTTTCCATGGCCCAAAAAAGCAAAAAAATTGAAGGACCTGTATTCTAGTAATTTCAAAGTTTTTTACCAGCTCAATTAAACAAAAAATTAATGAATTCATTTTTTAATTTTTAAAAATTAGTTTTTATTAACCTAACAAAATTGAAAAATTAGTTGCCTATAATTTTAAAATTTCATTTGGGTAATAAAAAAATATTTAAAAAACACACAAATTATGAGTTAAATAAATAAAACACCTATGTCTAAAAGTTGCATCCGTTTAACATTGAACTCAAAGACTGAAAAAAAGTCGAATCTCCTCAACAATTTTATTTTTAATTTAGAGTACTTTAAATGTGGGTATGCTCTTAATTGTCTCTTATGTCTAGCTTAAAAAAAAACCTTATCAAAATTTAAAAAGGTTACTTTTTTGTTATTCCAATTAAATAAAAATTTAATGAGATATTATTCTTATAATTTGAAACTTAACCCACAAAAAAAAAATTAATGAGCCTATATTCTAATAAAATGAAACTTTTTTATTAGCTCAACTTAGATTAAAAATTGGTTGCTGATTTTTTTTAATTTAAGAATTTAAAAAAAATTAAATTGTGAGCGAGGAACATAAAATATCTAAGTCTAGTTGTTATATCCATCATTCGTCCCATATATCTAAATGTTATAATCGTCATTGATTAATATATTTTTTCATGGCTTAAAAAAGCAAAAAAAATTGCTGGACCAATACTCCAGTAATTTCAAATTTTTTTACATGCTCAATTAAACAAAAAATTAATGAATTCATTTTTTAATTCTTAAAAATTAGATATTATTAATCTAACAAAATTAAAAAATTAGTTGCCCATATTTTTAAATTTTCCTTTGGGTAATAAAAAAATATTTAAAAAATACAGAAATTGTGAGTTAAATAAGTAAAACACCTAGGTCTAAAAGTTGCATCCGTTTAACATTGAACTCAAAAATTGAAACAAAGCCAAAACTCCTTAACAATTTTATTTTTAATTTAAAGTACTTTAAATGTGAGTATGCTCTTAATTGTCTCTTATGTCTAGCTAAAAAAAAAACCTTAACAAAATTTAAAAAGGTTATTTTTTTATTATTCCAATTAAATAAAAAATTTAATGAGCCATTATTCTTATAATTTGAAACATAACCCACTTAAAAAAAATTTAATCAGCCTATATTCTAATAAAATGAAACTTTTTTATTAGCTCAACTTAGAATAAAAATTGATTGCTGAATTTTTTTTTAATTTAAGAATTTAAAAAAAATTAAATTGTGAACGAGGTACATAAATACCTAAGTCTAGTTGTTACATCCGTCATTCGTCTCATATATCTAAATGCTATAATCGTTATTGATTAACATTTTTTTCCATGGCCCAAAAAACAAAAAAAAATTAATGGACCAATACTCTAGTAATTTCAAAGTTTTTTACCAGCTCAATTAAACAAAAAATTAATAAATTCATATTTTAATTCTTAAAAATTAGTTTTTACTAACGTAACAAAATTGAAAAATTACTTGCCCATATTTTTAAATTTTCCTTTGGGTAATAAAAAAATATTTAAAAAACACAGAAATTGTGAGTTGAATAAATAAAACACCTAAGTCTAAAAGTTGCATCCGTTTAACATTGAGCTCAAAGATTAAAACAAAGTCGAAACTCCTCAATAATTTTATTTCTAATTTAAAGTACTTTAAATGTAGGTATGCTCTTAAATCTCTCGTATGTCTAGCTAAAAAAAAACCTTAAAAAATTTAAAAAGGTTATTTTTTTATTATTCCAATTAAATAAAAAATTTAATGAGCCATTATTCTTATAATTTGAAACTTAAACCACTTAAAAAAAATTTAATGAGCCTATATTCTAATAAAATGAAACTTTTTTATTAGCTCAACTTAGATTAAAAATTGGTCGCTGAAATTTTTTTTTAATTTAAAAATTTTAAAAAAAATTAAATTGTGAGCGAGGTACATAAAATATCTAAGTCTAGTTGTTATATTCGTCATTCGTCTCATATATCTTAATATTATAATCGTCATTGATTAATATTTTTTTTCCATGGCCCAAAAAAGCAAAAAAAAATATTGGACCAATATTCTAGAAATTTTAAAGTTTTTTATCGGCTCAATTAAACAAAAAATTAACGAATTCATATTTTAATTCTAAAAAATTAGTTTTTATTAACCTTACAAAATTGAAAAATTAGGTGCCTATATTTTTAAATTTTCCTTTGGGTAATAAAAAAATATTTAAAAAGCACAGAAATTGTGAGTTAAATAAATAAAACACTTAGGTCTAAAAGTTGCATCCGTTTAACATTGAACTCAAAGTTTGAAACAAATTTGAAACTCCTAAACAATTTTATTTTTAATTTAGAGCACTTTAATTTTATTTTATTTTCATTTGGTCCTAATGTGCTTGTGATGTTGACAAGGGCACCAAGGCATGTGTGCGGCCATCTTTCTTCAAATTGTAGTGATTCTACCTCCCATCATGAATCACATACCTATCATACTGCCATGGCCTACCTAGCAAGATATGTTTAGCTATAATGGGCACTACACCACATAAGACCTCATCATGGTAGCTCCCTATAGTGAAAGGTACCACTACTTGCTTAGTTACCTTCATTTTGTTGCAATCATTTAGCCATTGTAACCCATAAAGTTTAGGATGCTTAAGGGTAGGCAATCCTAATTTCTCTGCAAGTAAGGAACTAGCTGCATTGCAACAACTACCCCCATCTATAATCAAGCCACACAATTTCTCCTTCACCACACACCTAGTATGAAAGATGTTTTCCCTTTGCAACTCATCACTATCCACAATAGGTTGAAACAAAGTCGAAACTCCTCAACAATTTTATTTTTAATTTAGAGTACTTTAAATGTGGCTATGCTCTTAATTGTCTCTTACGTCTAGCTAAAAAAAAACCTTAACAAAATTTAAAAAGGTTATTTTTTTATTATTTCAATTAAATAAAAAATTTAATGAGCCATTATTCTTATAATTTGAAACTTAACCCACCTAAAAAAAAATTTAAAGAGCCTATATTCTAATAAAATGAAACTTTTTTATTAGCTCAACTTAGATTAAAAATTGGTTGCTGAATTTTTTTTTAATTTAAGAATTTAAAAAAAAATTAAATTGTGAGCGAGGTATATAGAATACCTAAGTCTAGTTGTTATATCCGTCATTCGTCTCATATATCTAAATGTTATAATCGTCATTGATTAATATATTTTTCCATGGCCCAAAAAAGCAAAAAAAAATTGCTGGACCAATACTCTAGTAATTTCAAATTTTCTTACAGGCTCAATTAAACAAAAAATTAATGAATTCATATTTTAATTCTTAAAAATTAGTTTTTATTAACCTAACAAAATTGAAAAATTAGTTGCCCATGTTTTTAAATTTTCTTTTGGGTAATAAAAAAATATGTAAAAAACACAGAAATTATGAGTTAAATAAATAAAACACCTACATCTAAAAGTTGCATCCTTTTAACATTGAACACAAAAATTGAAACAAAGTCGAAACTCCTCAACAATTTTATTTTTAATTTAGAGTACTTTAAATATTGGTATGCTCTTAATTGTCTCTTATGTCTAGCAAAAAAAAAAAAAAAACCTTAACAAAATTTAAAAATATTATTTTTTTAATATTCGAATTAAATAAAAAATTTAATGAGCCATTATTCTTATAATTTGAAACTTAAACCACCTAAAAAAAATTTAATGAAACTTTTTTTTTAGCTCAACTTACATTAAAAATTAGTTGCTGATTTTTTTTTTAATTTTAGAATTTAAAAAAATTAAATTTTGAGCGAGGTATATAGAATACCTAAGTCTAGTTGTTTTATCCGTCATTCGTCTCATATATATAAATGTTATAATCGTCATTGATTAATATTTATTTCCATGGCCCAAAAAAGTAAAAAAAATTAATGGACCAATACTCTAGTAATTTCAAAGTTTTATACCGGCTCAATTAAACAAAAAATTAATGAATTCATTTTTAATTCTTAAAAATTAATTTTTATTCACCTAACAAAATTGAAAAATTAGTTGCCCATATTTTTAAATTTTCATTTTGGTAATAAAAAAATATTTAAAAAATACACAAATTGTGAGTTAAATAAATAAAACACCTAGGTCAAAAAGTTGCGTCTGTTTAACATTGAACTCAAAGATTGAAACAAAGTAGAAACTCCTCAACAATTTTATTTTTAATTTAGAGTACTTTAAATGTGGATATGCTCTTAATTGTCTCTTATGTCTAGGTAAAAAAAAAAAACTTAACAAAATTTAAAAAGGTTATTTTTTTATTATTCCAATTAAATAAAAAATTTAATGAGCCATTATTCTTATAATTTGAAACTTAACCCACATAAAAAAAATTTTAATGAGCCTATATTCTGATAAAATGAAACTTTTTTATTAGCTCAACTTATATTAAAAATTAGTTGCTGAATTTTTTTTTATTTTAAGAATTTTAAAAAAATTAAAGTGTGAGCTAGGTACATAAAATACCTAAGTCTAGTTGTTATATCTGTCATTCATCTCATATATCTAAATATTATAATTGTCATTGATTAATATTTTTTTCCATGGCCCAAAAAGAAAAAAAAATTAATGGACCAATACTCTAGTAATTTCAATGTTTTTTACAGGCTCAATTAAAGAAAAAAATTAATGAATTCATTTTTTAATTCTTAAAAATTAGTTTTTATTAACCTAACAAAATTAAAAAATTACTTGCCCATATTTTTAAATTTTCCTTTGTGTAATAAAAAAATATTTAAAAAACACAGAAATTATGAGTTAAATAAATAAAACACCTAGGTCTAAAAGTTGTATCCGTTTAACATTGAACTCAAAAAATGAAATAAAGTCGAAACTCCTCAACAATTTTATTTTTAATTTTGAGTACTTTAAATGTTGGTATGCTCTTAATTGTCTCTTATGTCTAACAAAAAAAAAAAAAAAACCTTAACAAAATTTAAAAAAGTTATTTTTTTAATATTCAAATTAAATAAAAAATTTAATGAGCCATTATTCTTGTAATTTGAAAATTAATCCACCTAAAAAAAAAAATTTGATGAGCCTATATTCTAATAAAATGAAACTTTTTTGTTAGCTCAACTTAGATTAAAAATTGGTTGCTGAATTTTTTTTTTTAATTTAAGAATTATTGTGAGCGAGGTGCCTAAAATACATAAGTCTATTGTTATATTCGTCATTCGTCTCATATATTTAAATATTATATTCATCATTCATTAATATTTTTTTCCATACCCCAAAAAAGCAAAAAACATTAATGGACCAATACTCTAATAATTTCAATGTTTTTTACAGGCTCAATTAAACAAAAAATTAATGAATTCATATTTTAATTTTTAAGAATTAGTTTTTATGAACCTAACAAAATTGAAAAATTAGTTGCCCATATTTTTAAAATTTCCTTTGGGTAATAAAAGAAATATTTAAAAAACACACAAATTATGAGTTAAATAAATAAAACACCTAGGTCTAAAAGTTGTATCCGTGTAACATTGAACTCAAAGATTGAAACAAAGCCGAAACTCCTCAACAATTGTATTTTTAATTTAGAGTACTTTAAATGTGTGAATGCTCTTAATTGTCTCTTATGTCTAGCAAAAAAAAAAAAACTTAACAAATTTTTAAAATGTTTTTTTTTTTATTATTCCAATTAAATAAAAAATTTAATGAGCCATCATTCTTATAATTTGAAACTTAACCTACTTAAAAAAAAATTTAATGAGCCTATATTCTGATAAAATGAAACTTTTTTACTGGCTCAACTTAGATTAAAAATTAGTTGCTGAATTTTTTTTTAATTTAAGAATTTAAAAAAAATTAAATTGTGAGCTAGGTACATAAAATACCTAAGTCTAGTTGTTATATCCGTCATTCCTCTCATATATATAAATATTATAATCCTCATTGATTAATATTTTTTTCCATGGCCCAAAAAAGTAAAAAAAATTAATAGACCAATACTCTAGTAATTTCAAAGTTTTTTACCGACTCAATTAAACAAAAAATTAATGAATTCATTTTTTTAATTCTTAAAAATTAGTTTTATTAACGTAACAAAATTAAAAAATTAGTTGCCCATATTTTTAAATTTTCCTTTGGGTCATAAAAA
This sequence comes from Hevea brasiliensis, assembly GCF_030052815.1. NCBI lineage: Eukaryota > Viridiplantae > Streptophyta > Magnoliopsida > Malpighiales > Euphorbiaceae > Hevea > Hevea brasiliensis. The sequence goes on from NC_079507.1 coordinate 20,566,593, forward strand.
AATATTTAAAAAATACACAAATTGTGAGTTAAATAAATAAAACACCTAGGTCTAAAAGTTGCATCCGTTTAACATTGAACTCAAAAATTGAAACAAAGCCGAAACTCCTCAACAATTGTATTTTTAATTTAGAGTACTTTAAATGTGGGTATGCTTTTAATTGTCTCTTATGTCTAGCAAAAAAAAAAAAAACCTTAACAAATTTTAAAAGGTTATTTTTTTTAATATTCGAATTAAATAAAAAATTTAATGAGCCATTATTCTTGTAATTTGAAACTTAACCCACCTAAAAAAAAATTTAAGGAGCCTATATTCTAATAAAATGAAACTTTTTTATTAGCTCAACTAACTTTAAAAATTGGTTGCTGAATTTTTTTTAATTTAAGAACTTAAAAAAAATTAAATTGTGAGCGAGGAATATAGAATACCTAAGTCTCGTTGTTATATCCGTCATTTGTCTCATATATCTAAATATTATAATCGCCATTGATTAATATTTTTTTCCATGGCCCAAAAAGCAAAAAAAATTAATGGACCAATACGCTAGTAATTTCAATGTTTTTTACAGGCTCAATTAAAGAAAAAATTAATGAATTCATATTTTAATTTTAAAAATTTGTTTTTATTAACCTAACAAAATTGAAAAATTAGTTGCCCATATTTTTAAATTTTCCTTTGTGTAATAAAAAAATATTTAAAACACACAGAAATTGTGAGTTAAATAAATAAAACACCTAGGTCTAAAAGTTGCATCTGTTTAACTTTGAACTCAAAGATTGAAACAAAGTCGAAACTCCTCAACAATTGTATTTTTAATTTAGAGTACTTTAAATGTGGGTATGCTCTTAATTATCTCTTATGTCTAGCTAAAAAAAAAACCTTAACAAAGTTTAAAAAGGTTATTTTTTTATTATTCCAATTAAATAAAAAATTTAATGAGCCATTATTCTCATAATTTTAAACTTAACCCACTTAAAAAAAAAATTAATGAGCCTATATTCTAATAAAATGAAACTTTTTTATTAGCTCAACTTAAATTAAAAATTGGTTGCTGAATTTTTTTTAATTTAAGAATTTAAAAAAAATTAAATTGTGAGCGAGGTATATAAAATATCTAAGTCTAGTTGTTATATCCGTCATTCGTCTCATATATCTAAATATTATAATCGTCATTGATTAATATTTTTTTTCCATGGCTCAAAAAAGGAAAAAAAAATTAATGGACCAATACTCTAGTAATTTCAATGTTTTTTTACAGGCTCAATTAAAGAAAAAATTAACGAATACATATTTTAATTCTTAAAAATTAGTTTTTATTAGTCTAACAAAATTGAAAAATTAGTTGCCCATATTTTTAAAATTTCCTTTGGGTAATAAAAGAAATATTTAAAAAACACACAAACTATGAGTTAAACAAATTAAACACTTAGGTCTAAAAGTTGCATCCGTGTAACATTGAACTCAAAGATTGAAACAAAGCTGAAACTCCTCAACAATTGTATTTTTAATTTAGAGTACTTTAAATGTAGGTATGTTCTTAATTGTCTCTTATGTCTAGCAAAAAAAAAAAAAACCTTAACAAAATTTAAAAAGGTTTTTTTTTTAATATTCGAATTAAATAAAAAATTTAATGAGCTATTATTCTTGTAATTTGAAACTTAACCCACCTAAAAAAAAATTTAAGGAGCCTATATTCTAATAAAATGAAACTTTTTTAATAGCTCAACTTACTTTAAAAATTGGTTGCTGAATTTTTTTTAATTTAAGAATTTAGAAAAAATTAAATTGTGAGCGAGGAATATAGAATACCTAAGTCTAGTTGTTATATCCGTTATTTGTCTCATATATCTAAATATTATAATCGTCATTGATTAATATTTTTTTCCATGGCCCAAAAAGCAAAAAAAATTAATGGACCAATACGCTAGTAATTTCAATGTTTTTTACAGGCTCAATTAAAGAAAAAATTAATGAATTCATATTTTAATTTTAAAAATTAGTTTCTATTAACCTAACAATATTGAAAAATTAGTTGCCCATATTTTTAAATTTTCCTCTGGGTAATAAAAAAATATTTAAAACACACAGAAATTGTGAGTTAAATAAATAAAACACCTAGGTCTTAAAGTTGCATCTGTTTAACTTTGAACTCAAAGATTGAAACAAAGTCGAAACCCCTCAATAATTTTATTTTTAATTTAGAGTACTTTAAATGTGGGTATGCTCTTAATTACCTCTAATGTCTAGCTAAAAAAAAAAACCTTAACAAAATTTAAAAAGGTTATTTTTTTATTATTCCAATTAAATAAAAAATTTAATGAGCCATTATTCTTATAATTTGAAACTTAACCCACTTAAAAAAAAAAATTAATGAGCCTATATTCTAATGAAAAGAAACTTTTTTATTAGCTCAACTTAGATTAAAAATTGGTTGCCGGCCGAATTTTTTTTTTAATTTAAGAATTTAAAAGAAATTAAATTATGAGCGAGGTACATAAAATACCTAAGTCTAGTTGTTATATCCGTCATTCATCTCATATATCTAAATATTATAATCGTCATTGATTAATATTTTTTTTCCATGCCCCAAAAAAGCAAAAAAAATTAATGGACCAATACTCTAGTAATTCAATTTTTTTTATAGGCTCAATTAAATAAAAAATTAATGAATTCATATTTTAAATCTTAAAAATTAGTTTTTATTAACCTAACAAAATTGAAAAATTAGTTGCCCATATTTTTAAAATTTCCTTTGGGTAATTAAAGAAATATTTAAAAAACACACAAATTATGAGTTAAATAAATAAAAGACTTAGGTCTAAAAGTTGCATCCGTGTAACATTGAACTCAAAGATTGAAACAAAGCCGAAACTCCTCAACAATTGTATTTTTAATTTAGAGTACTTTAAATGTAGGTATGCCCTTAATTGTCTCTTATGTCTAGAAAAAAAAAAAAACTTAACAAATTTTTAAAAGGTTATTTTTTTATTATTCCAATTAAATAAAAAATTTAATGAGCCATTATTCTTATAATTTGAAACTTAACCCACATAAAAAAAAAAATTTAATGAGCCGATATTCTGATAAAATGAAACTTTTTTATTAGCTCAACTTAGATTAAAAATTAGTTGCTGAATTTCTTTTTATTTTAAGAATTTAAAAAAAATTAAATTGTGAGGGAGGTACATAAAATACCTAAGTCTAGTTGTTATATCCATCATTCGTCTCATATATCTAAATATTATAATCGTCATTGATTAATATTTTTTTCCACGGCCCAAAAAGCAAAAAAAATTAATGGACCAATACGCTAGTAATTTCATTGTTTTTTACAGGCTCAATTAAAGAAAAAATTAATGAATTCATATTTTAATTTTAAAAACTAGTTTTTATTAACCTAACAAAATTGAAAAATTAGTTGCCCATATTTTTAAATTTTCCTTTGGATAATAAAAAAATATTTAAAACACACAGAAATTGTAAAGGTCCGGCCCACTAGTGATATTGTCCGCTCTGGGTCGAAGCCCTCACGGTTTTAAAACGCGTCACTAGGGGTTACAAACCACCAACTTATAAACCCAGCATCTCTCCCGTGTTTTGTCAATGTGGGATTTGCCTAGGGTGTTACAATTCTTCCCCTCTAATAAAAATTTCGTCCTCGAAATTTACACAGTGTAATTAATCGAGGGACCGCTATCTCCTTGTCTTTTCACCTTTTTATGTTATAATACTTTACTTTTTCTTTAGTCTGTCTTATTAATTCTATTTCTACAATCTTATCCTTATCTCGATTTACTATTGGAAATACGTAGCTCTACACAATAGTCCCAAGTCGATACTGTAATCTGCAGCTTACAGCACAAACATCAAGAGCATTGCATAGTCACCACGATATAATCCCAATAGACTAACTCTTTTTATTTTTACAATCAGTTTTGTACTCTTCTTCTTTCATCTCATATACAGCCTCCTTCTCATTTCCATCTATTATCTTTGATACGATCCTTTTAGCATCTCTCCCGTGTTTTGCCGATGTGGAATTTGCCTAGGGTGTTACAGAAATTGTGAGTTAAATAAATAAAACACCTAGGTCTAAAAGTTGCATCTGTTTAACTTCGAACTCAAAGATTGAAACAAAGTCGAAACTCCTCAACAATTTTATTTTTAATTTAGAGTACTTCAATTGTGGGTATGCACTTAATTATCTCTTATGTCTAACTAAAAAAAAAACCTTAACAAAATTTAAAAAGGTTATTTTTTTATTATTCCAATTAAATAAAAAATTTAATGAGTCATTATTCTTATAATTTGAAACTTAACCCACTTAAAAAAAAAATTAATGAGCCTATATTCTAATAAAATGAAACTTTTTTATTAGCTCAACTTAGATTAAAAATTGGTTGCTGAATTTTTTTTAATTTAAGAATTTAAGAAAAATTAAGTTGTGAGCGAGGTACATAAAATAACTAAGCCTAGTTGTTATATCCGTCATTCGTCTCATATATCTAAATATTATAATCGTCATTGATTAATATTTTTTTTCCATGGCTCAAAAAAGGAAAAAAAAATTAATGGACCAATACTCTAGTTATTTCAATGTTTTTTACAGGCTCAATTAAACAAAAAATTAACGAATTCATATTTTAATTCTTAAAAATTAGTTTTTATTAGCCTAAAAAAATTGAAAAATTAGTTGCCCATATTTTTAAAATTTCCTTTGGGTAATAAAAGAAATATTTAAAAAACACACAAATTATGAGTTAAACAAATAAAACACTTAGATCTAAAAGTTGCATCGGTGTAACATTGAACTCAAAGATTGAAACAAAGCTGAAACTCCTCAACAATTGCATTTTTAATTTAGAGTACTTTAAATGTAGGTATGCTCTTAATTGTCTCTTATGTCTAGCAAAAAAAAAAAAACCATAACAAAATTTAAAAAGGTTATTTTTTTTAATATTCGAATTAAATAAAAAATTTAATGAGCCATTATTCTTGTAATTTGAAACTTAACCGACCTAAAAAAGAATTTAAGGAGCCTATATTCTAATAAAATGAAATTTTTTTATTAGCTCAACTTAGATTAAAAATTGGTTGCTGAATTTTTTTTTATTTTAAGAATTTAAAAAAATTAAATTGTGAGCGAGGTACATAAAATACCTAAGTCTAGTTGTTATATCCATCATTCGTCTCATATATCTAAATATTATAATCGTTATTGATTAATATTTTTTTCCATGGCCCAAAAAGTAGAAAAAATTAATGAATTCATTTTTTAATTCTTAAAAATTAGTTTTTATTAACCTAACAAAATTGAAAAATTAGTTGCCCGTGTGTTTAAATTTTCTTTTGGGTAATAAAAAAATATTTAAAAAACACAGAAATTATGAGTTAAATAAATAAAACACCTAGGTCTAAAAGTTGCATCCTTTTAACATTGAACTCAAAAAATTAATGGACCAATACTCTAGTAATTTCAATGTTTTTTACAGGCTCAATTAAAGAAAAAATTGATGAATTCATTTTTTAATTCTTAAAAATTAGTTTTTATTAACCTAAAAAAATTGATAAATTACTTGCCCATATTTTTAAATTTTCCTTTGTGTAATAAAAAAATATTTAAAAAACACAGAAATTATGAGTTAAATAAATAAAACACCTAGGTCTAAAACTTGCATCCGTTTAACATTGAACTCAAAAATTGAAACAAAGCCGAAACTCTTCAACAATTTTATTTTTAATTTAGAGTACTTTAAATGTTGTTATACTCTTAATTGTCTCTTATGTCTAGCAAAAAAAAAAAAACTTAACAAAATTTAAAAAGGTTATTTTTTTTAATATTCGAATTAAATAAAAAATTTAATGAGCCATTATTCTTGTAATTTGAGGCTTAACCCACCTAAAAAAAAATTAATGAGCCTACATTCTAATAAAATGATACTTTTTTATTAGCTCAACTTAATTTAAAAATTGGTTGCTGAATTTTTTTTAATTTAAGAATTTAAAAAAAATTAAATTGTGAGCGAGGTACATAAAATACCTATGTCTAGTTGTTATATCCGTCTTTCATCTCATATATCTAAATATTATATTCGTCATTGAATAATATTTTTTTTCCATGGCTAAAAAATGCAAAAAAAATTAATGGACCAATACGCTAGTAATTTCAATGTTTTTTCCTGGCTCAATTAAAGAAAAAATTAATGAATTCATTTTTTAATTCTTAAAAATTAGTTTTTATTAACCTAACAAAATTGAAAAATTAGTTGCCCGTGTTTTTAAATTTTCTTTTGGGTAATAAAAAAATATTTAAAAAACACAGAAATTATGAGTTAAATAAATAAAACACCTAGGTCTAAAAGTTGCACCTTTTAACATTGAACTCAAAAATTGAAACAAAGTCGAAACTCCTCAACAATTTTATTTTTATTTTAGAGTACTTTAAATGTTGGTATGCTCTTAATTGTCTCTTATGTCTAGCAAAAAAAAAAAACCTTAACAAAATTTAAATGTGTTATTTTCTTAATATTCGAATTAAATAAAAAATTTAATGAGCCATTATTCTTGTAATTTGAAACTTAACCCACCTAAAAAAAAATTAATGAGCCTATATTCTAATAAAATGAAGCTTTTTTATTAGCTCAACTTAGATTAAAAATTGGTTGCTGAATTTTTTTTTAATTTATGAATTTTAAAAAAATTAAATTGTGAGCGAGGTACATAAATACCTAAGTCTAGTTGTTACATCCGTCATTCGTCTCATATATCTAAATGTTATAATCGTCATTGATTAATATTTTTTTCCATGGCCCAAAAAAGCAAAAAAAATTAATGGACCAATCCTCTAGTAATTTCAAAGTTTTTTACTGGCTCAATTAAACAAAAAATTAATAAATTCATATTTTAATTCTTAAAAATTAGTTTTTATTAACCTAACAAAATTGATAAATTACTTGCCCATATTTTTAAATTTTCCTTTGTGTAATAAAAAAATATTTAAAAAACACAGAAATTATGAGTTAAATAAATAAAACACCTAGGTCTAAAAGTTGCATCCGTTTAACATTGAACTCAAAAATTGAAACAAAGCCGAAACTCTTCAACAATTTTATTTTTAATTTAGAGTACTTTAAATGTTGGTATACTCTTAATTGTCTCTTATGTCTAGCAAAAAAAAAAAAACTTAACAAAATTTAAAAAGGTTATTTTTTTTAATATTCGAATTAAATAAAAAATTTAATGAGCCATTATTCTTGTAATTTGAGGCTTAACCCACCTAAAAAAAAATTAATGAGCCTATATTCTAATAAAATGATACTTTTTTATTAGCTCAACTTAATTTAAAAATTGGTTGCTGAATTTTTTTTAATTTAAGAATTTAAAAAAAATTAAATTGTGAGCGAGGTACATAAAATACCTATGTCTAGTTGTTATATCCGTCTTTCATCTCATATATCTAAATATTATATTCGTCATTGAATAATATTTTTTTTCCATGGCTAAAAAATGCAAAAAAAAATTAATGGACCAATACGCTAGTAATTTCAATGTTTTTTCCTGGCTCAATTAAAGAAAAAATTAATGAATTCATTTTTTAATTCTTAAAAATTAGTTTTTATTAACCTAACAAAATTGAAAAATTAGTTGCCCATGTTTTTAAATTTTCTTTTGGGTAATAAAAAAATATTTAAAAAACACATAAATTATGAGTTAAATAAATAAAACACCTAGGTCTAAAAGTTGCACCTTTTAACATTGAACTCAAAAATTGAAACAAAGTCGAAACTCCTCAACAATTTTATTTTTATTTTAGAGTACTTTAAATGTTGGTATGCTCTTAATTGTCTCTTATGTCTAGCAAAAAAAAAAAAAACCTTAACAAAATTTAAATGTGTTATTTTCTTAATATTCGAATTAAATAAAAAATTTAATGAGCCATTATTCTTGTAATTTGAAACTTAACCCACCTAAAAAAAAATTAATGAGCCTATATTCTAATAAAATGATAATTTTTTATTAGCTCAACTAAATTTAAAAATTGGTTGCCGAATTTTTTTTTATTTTAAGAATTTAAAAAAAATTAAATTGTGAGCAAGGTACATAAAATACCTATGTCTAGTTGTTATATCTGTCTTTCATCTCATATATCTAAATATTATATTCGTCATTGAATAATATTTTTTTTCCATGGCTAAAAAATGCAAAAAAAATTAATGGACCAATACGCTAGTAATTTCAATGTTTTTTCCAGGCTCAATTAAAGAAAAAATTAATGAATTTATTTTTTAATTCTTAAAAATTAGTTTTTATTAACCTAACAAAATTGAAAAATTAGTTGCCCATGTTTTTAAATTTTCTTTTGGGTAATAAAAAAATATTTAAAAAACACAGAAATTATGAGTTAAATAAATAAAACACCTAGGTCTAAAAGTTGCATCCTTTTAACATTGAACTCAAAAATTGAAACAAAGTTGAAACTCCTCAACAATTTTATTTTTATTTAGAGTACTTTAAATGTTGGTATACTCTTAATTGTCTCTTATGTCTAGCAAAAAAAAAAAAACCTTAACAAAATTTAAAAGTGTTATTTTCTTAATATTTGAATTAAATAAAAAATTTGATGAGCCATTATTCTTGTAATTTGAAACTTAACCCACCTAAAAAAAAATTAATGAGCCTATATTCTAATAAAATGATACTTTTTTATTAGCTCAACTAAATTTAAAAATTAGTTGCTGAATTTTTTTACTTTAAGAATTTAAAAAAAATTAAATTGTGAGCGAGGTACATAAAATACCTATGTCTAGTTGTTATATCCGTCATTCGTCTCATATATCTAAATATTATAATCCTCATTGATTAATATTTTTTTTCCATGGCTAAAAAAAGCAAAAAAAATTAATGGACTAATACGTTAGTAATTTCAATGTTTTTTTCAGGCTCGATTAAAGAAAAAATTAATGAATTCATTTTTTAATTCTTAAAAATTAGTTTTTATTAACCTAACAAATTTGAAAAATTAGTTGCCCATGTTTTTAAATTTTCTTTTGGGTAATAAAAAAATATTTAAAAAATACAGAAATTATGAGTTAAATAAATAAAACACCTAGGTCTAAAAGTTGCATCCGTTTAACATTGAACTCAAAAATTGAAACAAAGTCGAAACTCCTCAACAATTTTATTTTTAATTTAGAGTACTTTAAATGTTGGTGTGCTCTTAATTGTCTCTTATGTCTAGCAAAAAAAAAAAAACCTTAACAAAATTTAAAAAGGTTATTTTTTTAATATTCGAATTAAATAAAAAATTTAATGAGCCATTATTCTTATAATTTGAAACTTAACCCACCTAAAAACAAATTTAATGAGCCTATATTCTAATAAAATGAAACTTTTTTATTGGCTCAACTTAGATTAAAAATTGGTTGCTGATTTTTTTTTTAATTTAAGAATTTAAAAAAAATTAAATTGTGAGGGAGTTACATAAAATACCTAAGTCTTGTTGTTATATCCATCATTCGTCTCATATATCTAAATGCTATAATCGTCATTGATTAATATTTTTTTCCATGGCCCAAAAAAGCAAAAAAATTGAAGGACCAGTATTCTAGTAATTTCAAAGTTTTTTACCAGCTCAATTAAACAAAAAATTAATGAATTCATTTTTTAATTTTTAAAAATTAGTTTTTATTAACCTAACAAAATTGAAAAATTAGTTGCCTATAATTTTAAAATTTCATTTGGGTAATAAAAGAAATATTTAAAAAACACACAAATTATGAGTTAAATAAATAAAACACCTATGTCTAAAAGTTGCATCCGTTTAACATTGAACTCGAAGACTGAAAAAAAGTCGAAACTCCTCAACAATTTTATTTTTAATTTAGAGTACTTTAAATGTGGGTATGCTCTTAATTGTCTCTTATGTCTAGCTTAAAAAAAAACCTTATCAAAATTTAAAAAGGTTACTTTTTTGTTATTCCAATTAAATAAAAATTTAATGAGACATTATTCTTATAATTTGAAACTTAACCCACAAAAAAAAAAAAATTAATGAGCCTATATTCTAATAAAATGAAACTTTTTTATTAGCTCAACTTAGATTAAAAATTGGTTGCTGATTTTTTTTTTTAATTTAAGAATTTAAAAAAAATTAAATTGTGAGCGAGGAACATAAAATACCTAAGTCTAGTTGTTATATCCATCATTCGTCCCATATATCTAAATGTTATAATCGTCATTGATTAATATATTTTTTCATGGCTTAAAAAAGCAAAAAAAATTGCTGGACCAATACTCCAGTAATTTCAAATTTTTTTACCAGCTCAATTAAACAAAAAATTAATGAATTCATTTTTTAATTCTTAAAAATTAGATATTATTAATCTAACAAAATTAAAAAATTAGTTGCCCATATTTTTAAATTTTCCTTTGGGTAATAAAAAAATATTTAAAAAATACAGAAATTATGAGTTAAATAAGTAAAATACCTAGGTCTAAAAGTTGCATCCGTTTAACATTGAACTCAAAATTTGAAACAAAGCCAAAACTCCTTAACAATTTTATTTTTAATTTAAAGTACTTTAAATGTGAGTATGCTCTTAATTAACTCTTATGTCTAGCTAAAAAAAAACCATAACAAAATTTAAAAAGGTTATTTTTTTATTATTCCAATTAAATAAAAAACTTAATGAGCCATTATTCTTATAATTTGAAACATAACCCACTTAAAAAAAATTTAATCAGCCTATATTCTAATAAAATGAAACTTTTTTATTAGCTCAACTTAGAATAAAAATTGACTGCTGAATTTTTTTTTTAATTTAAGAATTTAAAAAAAATTAAATTGTGAACGAGGCACATAAATACCTAAGTCTAGTTGTTACATCCGTCATTCGTCTCATATATCTAAATGCTATAATCGTTATTGATTAACATTTTTTTCCATGGCCCAAAAAACAAAAAAAATTAATGGACCAATACTCTAGTAATTTCAAAGTTTTTTACCAGCTCAATTAAACAAAAAATTAATAAATTCATATTTTAATTCTTAAAAATTAGTTTTTATTAACCTAACAAAATTGAAAAATTACTTGCCCATATTTTTAAATTTTCCTTTGGGTAATAAAAAAATATTTAAAAAACACAGAAATTGTGAGTTGAATAAATAAAACACCTAAGTCTAAAAGTTGCATCCGTTTAACATTGAGCTCAATGATTGAAACAAAGTCAAAACTCCTCAATAATTTTATTTCTAATTTAAAGTACTTTAAATGTGGGTATGCTCTTAAATCTCTCGTATGTCTAGCTAAAAAAAACCTTAAAAATTTTAAAAAGGTTATTTTTTTATTATTCCAATTAAATAAAAAATTTAATGAGCCATTATTCTTATAATTTGAAACTTAACCCACTTAAAAAAAAAATTAATGAGCCTATATTCTAATAAAATGAAACTTTTTTATTAGCTCAACTTAGATTAAAAATTGGTCGCTGAAATTTTTTTTTTAATTTAAAAATTTTAAAAAAAAATAAATTGTGAACGAGGTACATAAAATATCTAAGTCTAGTTGTTATATCCGTCATTCGTCTCATATATCTTAATGTTATAATCGTCATTGATTAATATTTTTTTTCCATGGCCCAAAAAAGCAAAAAAAAATATTGGACCAATATTCTAGAAATTTCAAAGTTTTTTATCGGCTCAATAAAACAAAAAATTAACGAATTCATATTTTAATTCTAAAAAATTAGTTTTTATTAACCTAACAAAATTGAAAAATTAGGTGCCTATATTTTTAAATTTTCCTTTGGGTAATAAAAAAATATTTAAAAAGCACAGAAATTGTGAGTTAAATAAATAAAACACTTAGGTCTAAAAGTTGCATCCGTTTAACATTGAACTCAAAGTTTGAAACAAATTTGAAACTCCTAAACAATTTTATTTTTAATTTAGAGTACTTTAATTTTATTTTATTTTCATTTGGTCCTAATGTGCTTGTGATGTTGACAAGGGCACCAAGGCATGTGTGCGGCCATCTTTCTTCAAATTGTAGTGATTCTACCTCCCATCATGAATCACATACCTATCATACTGCCATGGCCTACCTAGCAAGATATGTTTAGCTATAATGGGCACTACACCACATAAGACCTCATCATGGTAGCTCCCTATAGTGAAAGGTACCACTACTTGCTTAGTTACCTTCATTTTGTTGCAATCATTTAGCCATTGTAACCCATAAAGTTTAGGATGCTTAAGGGTAGGCAATCCTAATTTCTCTGCAAGTAAGGAACTAGCTGCATTGCAACAACTACCCCCATCTATAATCAAGCCACACAATTTCTCCTTCACCACACACCTAGTATGAAAGATGTTTTCCCTTTGCAACTCATCACTATCCACAATAGGTTGAAACAAAGTCGAAACTCCTCAACAATTTTATTTTTAATTTAGAGTACTTTAAATGTGGGTATGCTCTTAATTGTCTCTTACGTCTAGCTAAAAAAAAACCTTAACAAAATTTAAAAAGGTTATTTTTTTATTATTTCAATTAAATAAAAAATTTAATGAGCCATTATTCTTATAATTTGAAACTTAACCCACCTAAAAAAAAATTTAAAGAGCCTATATTCTAATAAAATGAAACTTTTTTATTAGCTCAACTTTGAATTTTTTTTTTTAATTTAAGAATTTAAAAAAAATTAAATTGTGAGTGAGGTATATAGAATACCTAAGTCTAGTTGTTATATCCATCATTCGTCTCATATATCTAAATGTTATAATCGTCATTGATTAATATATTTTTCCATGGCCCAAAAAAGCAAAAAAAATTGCTGGACCAATACTCTAGTAATTTCAAATTTTTTTACAGACTCAATTAAACAAAAAATTAATGAACTCATATTTTAATTCTTAAAAATTAGTTTTTATTAACCTAACAAAATTGAAAAATTAGTTGCCCATATTTTTAAATTTTCCTTTGGGTAATAAAAAAATATTTAAAAAACACAGAAATTATGAGTTAAATAAATAAAACACCTAGGTCTAAAACTTGCATCCTTTTAACATTGAACTCAAAAATTGAAACGAAGTCGAAACTCCTCAACAATTTTATTTTTAATTTAGAGTACTTTAAATGTTGGTATGCTCTTAATTGTCTCTTATGTCTAGCAAAAAGAAAAACCCTAAAAAATTTAAAAATGTTATTTTTTTAATATTCGAATTAAATAAAAAATTTAATGAGCCATTATTCTTATAATTTGAAACTTAACTCACCTAAAAAAAATATTAATGAGCCTATATTCTAATAAAATGAAACTTTTTTATTAGCTCAACTTACATTAAAAATTGGTTGCTAATTTTTTTTTTTAATTTAAGAATTTAAAAAAAATTAAATTCTGAGCGAAGTATATAGAATACCTAAGTCTAGTTGTTATATTCGTCATTCGTCTCATATATCTAAATGTTATAATCATCATTGATTAATATTTTTTTCCATGGCCCAAAAAAGTAAAAGAAATTAATGGACCAATACTCTAGTAATTTCAAAGTTTTTTACCGGCTCAATTAAACAAAAAATTAATGAATTCATATTTTAATTCTTAAAAATTAGCTTTTATTAACCTAACAAAATTGATAAATTAGTTGCCCATATTTTTAAATTTTCCTTTGGGTAATAAAAAAATATTTAAAAAATACACAAATTGTGAGTTAAATAAATAAAATACCTAGGTCTAAAAGTTGCGTCCGTTTAACATTGAACTCAAAGATTAAAACAAAGTAGAAACTCCTCAACAATTTTATTTTTAATTTAGAGTACTTTAAATGTGGGTATGCTCTTAATTGTCTCTTATGTCTAGGTAAAAAAAAAACCTTAATAAAATTTAAAAAGGTTATTTTTTTTATTATTCCAATTAAATAAAAAATTTAATGAGCCATTATTCTTATAATTTGAAACTTAACCCACAAAAAAAAAATTAATGAGCCTATATTCTGATAAAATGAAACATTTTTATTAGCTCAACTTAGATTAAAAATTAGTTGCTGAATTTTTTTTTTAATTTAAGAATTTAAAAAAAATTAAATTGTGAGCGAGGTACATAAAATATCTAAGTCTAGTTGTTATATCCGTCATTCGTCTCATATATCTAAATATTATAATCGTCATTGATTAATATTTTTTTCCATGGCCCAAAAAGCAAAAAAAATTAATGGACCAATATGCTAGTAATTTCAATGTTTTCTACAGGCTCAATTAAAGAAAAAAATTAATGAATTCATTTTTTCATTCATAAAAATTAGTTTTTATTAACCTAACAAAATTGAAAAATTACTTGCCCATATTTTTAAATTTTCCTTTGTGTAATAAAAAAATATTTAAAAAATACAGAAATTATAAGTTAAATAAATAAAATACCTAGGTCTAAAAGTTGCATCCGTTTAACATTGAACTCAAAAATTGAAACAAAGTCGAAACTCCTCAACAATTTTATTTTTAATTTAGAGTACTTTAAATGTTGGTATACTCTTAATTGTCTCTTACGTCTAGCAAAAAAAAATTAACAAAAGTTAAAAAGGTTATTTTTTTAATATTCGAATTAAATAAAAAATTTAATGAGCCATTATTCTTATAATTTAAAACTTAACCCACTTAAAAAAAAAATTTAATGAGCCTATATTCTAATAAAATGAAACTTTTTTATTAGTTCAACTTAGATTAAAAATTGGTTGCTGAATTTTTTTTTAATTTAAGAATTTAAAAAAAATTAAATTATGAGCGAGGTACATAAAATACCTAAGTCTAGTTGTTATATCTGTCATTCGTCTCATATATCTAAATGTTATAATCGTCATTGATTAATATTTTTTTCCATGGCCCAAAAAAGCAAAAACATTAATGGACCAATACTCTAGTAATTTCAAAGTTTTTTACAGGCTCAATTAAACAAAAAATTAATGAATTCATATTTTAATTCTTAAAAATTAGTTTTTATTAACCTAACAAAATTGAAAAATTGCTTGCCCATATTTTTAAATTTTCCTTTGGGTAAAAAAAAAAATTAAAAAAACACAGAAATTGTGGGTTAAATAAATAAAACACCTAGGTCTAAAAGTTGCATTCGTTTAACAATGAACTCAAAGATTGAAACAAAATCGAAACTCCTTGACAATTTTATTTTTAATTTAAAGTACTTTAAATGTGGGTATGCTCTTAATTGTCTCTTATGTCTAG
Organism: Hevea brasiliensis; assembly: GCF_030052815.1. Lineage (NCBI taxonomy): Eukaryota > Viridiplantae > Streptophyta > Magnoliopsida > Malpighiales > Euphorbiaceae > Hevea > Hevea brasiliensis. The sequence goes on from NC_079507.1 coordinate 20,581,823, forward strand.
CTAAAAAAAAAACCTTAACAAAATTTAAAAAGGTTATTTTTTTATTATTCCAATTAAATAAAAAATTTAATGAGCCATTATTCTTATAATTTGAAACATAACCCATTTAAAAAAAAAATTTAATCAGCCTATATTCTAATAAAATGAAACTTTTTTATTAGCTCAACTTAGATTAAAAATTGGTTGCTGAATTTTTTTTTAATTTAAGAATTTAAAAAAAATTAAATTGTGAGCGAGGTACATAAATACCTAAGTCTAGTTGTTACATCCGTCATTCGTCTCATATATCTAAATGTTATAATCGTCATTGATTAATATTTTTTTCCATGGCCCAAAAAAGCAAAAAAAATTAATGGACCAATCCTCTAGTAATTTCAAAGTTTTTTACCGGCTCAATTAAACAAAAAATTAATAAATTCATATTTTAATTCTTAAAAATTAGTTTTTATTAACCTAACAAAATTGAAAAGTTACTTGCCCATATTTTTAAATTTTTCTTTGGGTAATAAAAAAATATTTAAAAAACACAGAAATTATGAGTTAAATAAATAAAACACCTAGGTCTAAAAGTTGCATCCGTTTAATATTGAACTCAAAAATTGAAACAAAGCCGAAACTCTTCAATAATTTTATTTTTAATTTAGAGTACTTTAAATGTTGGTATACTCTTAATTGTCTCTTATGTCTAGCTAAAAAAAAACTTAAAAAAATTTAAAAAGGTTATTTTTTTATTATTCTAATTAAATAAAAAATTTAATGAGCCATTATTCTTATAATTTGAAACTTAACCCACTTAAAAAAAAATTAATGAGCCTATATTCTAATAAAATGAAACTTTTTTATTAGCTCAACTTAGATTAAAAATTGATCGCTGAAATTTTTTTTTTAATTTAAGAAATCAAAAAAAAATTAAATTGTGAGCGAGGTACATAAAATATCTAGGCCAGTTGTTATATCCGTCATTCGTCTCATATATCTTAATGTTATAATCGTTATTGATTAATATTTTTTCCCATGGCCCAAAAAAGCAAAAAAATTATTGGACCAATATTCTAGAAATTTCAAAGTTTTTTATTGGCTCAATTAAACAAAAAATTAATGAATTCATATTTTAATTCTAAAAAATTAGTTTTTATTAACCTAACAAAATTGAAAAATTAGGTGCCCATATTTTTAAATTTTCCTTTGGGTAATAAAAAAATATTTAAAAAACACAGAAATTATGAGTTAAATAAATAAAACACTTAGGTCTAAAAGTTGCGTCCATTTAACATTGAACTCAAAGATTGAAACAAAGTCGAAACTCCTAAACAATTTTATTTTTAATTTAGAGTACTTTAATTTTATTTTATTTTCATTTGGTCCTCATTTGCTTGTGATGGTGACAAGGGCACCAAGGCTTGTGTGCGGCCATCTTTCTTCAAATTGTAGTGATTCTTCCTCCCATCAATAATCACATACCTATCATACTGCCATGGCCTACCTAGCAAGATATGTGTAGCTATAATGGGCACTACAACACATAAGACCTCATCATGGTAGCTCCCTATAGTGAAAGGTACCACTACTTGCTTAGTTACCTTCACTTTGTTGTAATCATTTAGCCATTGTAACCCATAGAGTTTAGGATGCTTAAGGGTAGGCAATCCTAATTTCTCCGCAAGTAAGGAACTAGCCACATTGCAACAACTACCCCCATCTATAATCATGCTACACAATTTCTCCTTCACCACACACCTAGTATGAAAGATGTTTTCCCTTGCAACTCATCACTATCCACAATAGGTTGAAACAAAGTCGAAACTCCTTAACAATTTTATTTTTAACTTAGAGTACTTTAAATGTAGGTATGCTCTTAATTGTCTTTTATGTCTAGCTAAAAAAAAACCTTAACAAAATTTAAAAAGGCTATTTTTTTATTATTTCAATTAAATAAAAAATTTAATGAGCCATTATTCTTATAATTTGAAACTTAACCCACCTAAAAAAAAAATTTAAAGAGCCTATATTCTAATAAAATGAAACTTTTTTATTAGCTCAACTTAGATTAAAAATTGGTTGCTGAATTTTTTTTTAATTTAAGAATTTAAAAAAAAATTAAATTGTGAGCGAGGTATATAGAATACCTAAGTCTAGTTGTTATATCCGTCATTCGTCTCATATATCTAAATGTTATAATCGTCATTGATTAATATATTTTTCCATGGCCCAAAAAAGCAAAAAAAAATTGCTGGACCAATACTCTAGTAATTTCAAATTTTCTTACAGGCTCAATTAAACAAAAAATTAATGAATTCATATTTTAATTCTTAAAAATTAGTTTTTATTAACCTAACAAAATTGAAAAATTAGTTGCCCATGTTTTTAAATTTTCTTTTGGGTAATAAAAAAATATTTAAAAAACACAGAAATTATGAGTTAAATAAATAAAACACCTGCGTCTAAAAGTTGCATCCTTTTAACATTGAACTCAAAAATTGAAACAAAGTCGAAACTCCTCAACAATTTTATTTTTAATTTAGAGTACTTTAAATGTTGGTATGCTCTTAATTGTCTCTTATGTCTAGCAAAAAAAAAAAAAAAAAACCTTAACAAAATTTAAAAATGTTATTTTTTTAATATTCGAATTAAATAAAAAATTTAATGAGCCATTATTCTTATAATTTGAAACTTAGCCCACCTAAAAAAAAATTTAATGAAACTTTTTTTTTAGCTCAACTTACATTAAAAATTAGTTGCTGATTTTTTTTTTAATTTAAGAATTAAAAAAAAAATGAAATTTTGAGCGAGGTATATAGAATACCTAAGTCTAGTTGTTTTATCCGTCATTCGTCTCATATATCTAAATGTTATAATCGCCATTGATTAATATTTGTTTCCATGGTCCAAAAAAGTAAAAAAAATTAATGGACCAATACTCTAGTAATTTCAAAGTTTTTTACCGGCTTAATTAAACAAAAAATTAATGAATTCATTTTTAATTCTTAAAAATTAATTTTTATTCACCTAACAAAATTGAAAAATTAGTTGCCCATATTTTTAAATTTTCCTTTTGGTAATAAAAAAATATTTAAAAAATACACAAATTGTGAGTTAAATAAATAAAACACCTAGGTCAAAAAGTTGCGTCTGTTTAACATTGAACTCAAATATTGAAACAAAGTAGAAACTCCTCAACAATTTTATTTTTAATTTAGAGTATTTTAAATGTGGGTATGCTCTTAATTGTCTCTTATGTCTAGGTAAAAAAAAAACTTAACAAAATTTAAAAAGGTTATTTTTTTATTATTCCAATTAAATAAAAAATTTAATGAGCCATTATTCTTATAATTTGAAACTTAACCCACATAAAAAAAATTTTAATGAGCCTATATTCTGATAAAATGAAACTTTTTTATTAGCTCAACTTATATTAAAAATTAGTTGCTGAATTTTTTTTTTATTTTAAGAATTTAAAAAAAATTAAAGTGTGAGCTAGGTACATAAAATACCTAAGTCTAGTTGTTATATCTGTCATTCATCTCATATATCTAAATATTATAATCGTCATTGATTAATATTTTTTTCCATGGCCCAAAAAGCAAAAAAAATTAATGGACCAATACGCTAGTAATTTCAATGTTTTTTACAGGCTCAATTAAAGAAAAAATTAATGAATTCATTTTTTAATTCTTAAAAATTAGTTTTTATTAACCTAACAAAATTGAAAAATTACTTGCCCATATTTTTAAATTTTCCTTTGTGTAATAAAAAAATATTTAAAAAACACAGAAATTATGAGTTAAATAAATAAAACACCTAGGTCTAAAAGTTGCATCCGTTTAACATTGAACTCAAAAATTGAAACAAAGTCGAAACTCCTCAACAATTTTATTTTTAATTTTGAGTACTTTAAATGTTGGTATGCTCTTAATTGTCTCTTATGTCTAACAAAAAAAAAAAAAACCTTAACAAAATTTAAAAAGGTTATTTTTTTAATATTCGAATTAAATAAAAAATTTAATGAGCCATTATTCTTGTAATTTGAAACTTAACCCACCTAAAAAAAAATTTAATGAGCCTATATTCTAATAAAATGAAACTTTTTTGTTAGCTCAACTTAGATTAAAAATTGGTTGCTGAATTTTTTTTTAATTTAAGAATTATTGTGAGCGAGGTGCCTAAAATACATAAGTCTAGTTGTTATATTCGTCATTCGTCTCATATATTTAAATATTATATTCATCATTCATTAATATTTTTTTCCATGCCCCAAAAAAGCAAAAAACATTAATGGACCAATACTCTAGTAATTTCAATGTTTTTTACAGGCTCAATTAAACAAAAAACTAATGAATTCATATTTTAATTTTTAAGAATTAGTTTTTATTAACCTAACAAAATTGAAAAATTAGTTGCCCATATTTTTAAAATTTCCTTTGGATAATAAAAGAAATATTTAAAAAACACACAAACTATGACTTAAATAAATAAAACACCTAGGTCTAAAATTTGTATCCGTGTAACATTAAACTCAAAGATTGAAACAAAGCCGAAACTCCTCAACAATTGTATTTTAAGTTTAGAGTACTTTAAATGTGGGTATGCTCTTAATTGTCTCTTATGTCTAGCAAAAAAAAAAACTTAAAATTTTTTAAAACGTTATTTTTTTTATTATTCCAATTAAATAAAAAATTTAATGAGCCATTATTCTTATAATTTGAAACTTATCCTACTTAAAAAAAAATTTAATGAGCCTATATTCTGATAAAATGAAACTTTTTTATTGGCTCAACTTAGATTAAAAATTAGTTGCTTAATTTTTTTTTAATTTAAGAATTTAAAAAAAATTAAATTGTGAGCTAGGTACATAAAATACCTAAGTCTAGTTGTTATATCCGTCATTCCTCTCATATATCTAAATATTATAATCGTCATTGATTAATATTTTTTTCCATGGGCCAAAAAAATAAAAAAAATTTAATAGACCAATACGCTTGTAATTTCAAAGTTTTTTACCGACTCAATTAAACAAAAAAATAATGAATTCATTTTTTTAATTCTTAAAAATTAGTTTTTATTAACGTAACAAAATTAAAAAATTAGTTGCCCATATTTTTAAATTTTCCTTTGGGTCATAAAAAAATATTTAAAAAATACACAAATTGTGAGTTAAATAAATAAAATACGTAGGTCTAAAAGTTGCATCCGTTTAACATTGAACTCAAAAATTGAAACAAAGCCGAAACTCCTCAACAATTTTATTTTTAATTTAGAGTACTTTAAATGTTGGTATACTCTTAATTGTCTCTTATGTCTAGCAAAAAAAAAAAAAAAAAAAACCTTAACAAAATTTAAAAAGGTTATTTTTTTAATATTCGAATTAAATAAAAAATTTAATGAGCCATTATTCTTGTAATTTGAAACTTAACCCACCTAAAAAAAAATTTAATGAGCCTATATTCTAATAAAATGAAACTTTTTTATTAGCTCAACTTAATTTAAAAATTGGTTGCTGAATTTTTTTTAATTTAAGAATTTTAAAAAAATTAAACTGTGAGCGAGGTACATAAAATACCTAAGTTTAGTTGTTATATCCGTCATTCCTCTCATATATCTAAATATTATGATTGTCATTGATTAATATTTTTTTTTCCATGGCACAAAAAAACAAAAAAAATTAATGGACCAATACTCTAGTAATTTCAATGTTTTTTACAGGCTCAATTAAACAAAAAATTAATGAATTCATATTTTAATTCCTAGAAATTAGTTTCTATTAACCTAACAATATTGAAAAATTAGTTGCCCATATTTTTAAATTTTCCTTTGGGTAATAAAAAAATATTTAAAACACACAGAAATTGTGAGTTAAATAAATAAAACACCTAGGTTTAAAAGTTGCATCCATGTAACATTGAACTCAAAGATTGAAACAAAGCCGAAACTCCTCAACAATTGTATTTTTAATTTTGAGTACTTTAAATGTGGGTATGCTCTTAATTGTCTCTTATGTCTAGCAAAAAAAAAAAAACCTTAACAAAATTTAAAAAGGTTTTTTTTTTTTAATATTCGAATTAAATAAAAAATTTAATGAGCCATTATTCTTGTAATTTGAAACTTAACCCACCTAAAAAAAAATTTAAGGAGCCTATATTCTAATAAAATGAAACTTTTTTATTAGCTCAACTTACTTTAAAAATTGGTTGCTGAATTTTTTTAATTTAAGAACTTAAAAAAAATTAAATTGTGAGCGAGGAATATAAAATACCAAAGTCTCGTTGTTATGTCCATCATTTGTCTTATATATCTAGATATTATAATCGCCATTGATTAATATTTTTTTCCATGGCCCAAAAAGCAAAAAAAATTAATGGACCAATACGCTAGTAATTTCAATGTTTTTTACAGGCTCAATTAAAGAAAAAATTAATGAATTCATATTTTAATTTTAAAAATTTGTTTTTATTAACCTAACAAAATTGAAAAATTAGTTGCCCATATTTTTAAATTTTCCTTTGTGTAATAAAAAAAATATTTAAAACACACAGAAATTGTGAGTTAAATAAATAAAACACCTAGGTCTAAAAGTTGCATCTGTTTAACTTTGAACTCAAAGATTGAAACAAAGTCGAAACTCCTCAACAATTGTATTTTTAATTTAGAGTACTTTAAATGTGGGTATGCTCTTAATTATCTCTTATGTCTAGCTAAAAAAAAACCTTAACAAAGTTTAAAAAGGTTATTTTTTTATTATTCCAATTAAATAAAAAATTTAATGAGCCATTATTCTTATAATTTGAAACTTAACCCACTTAAAAAAAAATTAATGAGCCTATATTCTAATAAAATGAAACTTTTTTATTAGCTCAACTTAGATTAAAAATTGGTTGCTGAATTTTTTTTTTTAATTTAAGAATTTAAAAAAAATTAAATTGTGAGCGAGGTTCATAAAATACCTAAGTCTAGTTGTTATATCCGTCATTCGTCTCATATCTCTAAATATTATAATCGTCATTGATTAATATTTTTTTTCCATGGCTCAAAAAAGGAAAAAAAAATTAATGGACCAATACTCTAGTAATTTCAATGTTTTTTACAGGCTCAATTAAAGAAAAAATTAACGAATACATATTTTAATTCTTAAAAATTAGTTTTTATTAGCCTAACAAAATTGAAAAATTAGTTGCCTATATTTTTAAAATTTCCTTTGGGTAATAAAAGAAATATTTGAAAAACACACAAATTAAGAGTTAAACAAATAAAACACTTAGGTCTAAAAGTTGCATTCGTGTAACATTGAACTCAAAGATTGAAACAAAGCTGAAACTCCTCAACAATTGTATTTTTAATTTAGAGTACTTTAAATGTAGGTATGCTCTTAATTGTCTCTTATGTCTAGCAAAAAAAAAAAAAACCTTAACAAAATTTAAAAAGGTTATTTTTTTTAATATTCGAATTAAATAAAAAATTTAATGAGCTATTATTCTTGTAATTTGAAACTTAACCCACCTAAAAAAAAATTTTAAGGAGCCTATATTCTAATAAAATGAAACTTTTTTAATAGCTCAACTTACTTTAAAAATTGGTTGTTGAATTTTTTTTAATTTAAGAATTTAGAAAAAATTAAATTGTGAGCGAGGAATATAGAATACCTAAGTCTAGTTGTTATATCCGTTATTTGTCTCATATATCTAAATATTATAATCGTCATTGATTAATATTTTTTTCCATGGCCCAAAAAGCAAAAAAAATTAATGGACCAATACGCTAGTAATTTCAATATTTTTTACAGGCTCAATTAAAGAAAAAATTAATGAATTCATATTTTAATTTTAAAAATTAGTTTCTATTAACCTAACAATATTGAAAAATTAGTTGTCCATATTTTTAAATTTTCCTTTGGGTAATAAAAAAATATTTAAAACACACAGAAATTATGAGTTAAATAAATAAAACACCTAGGTCTAAATGTTGCATCTGTTTAACTTTGAACTCAAAGATTGAAACAAAGTCGAAACTCCTCAATAATTTTATTTTTAATTTAGAGTACTTTAAATGTGGGTATGCTCTTAATTACCTCTAATGTCTAGCTAAAAAAAAAAAACTTTAACAAAATTTAAAAAGGTTATTTTTTTATTATTTCAATTAAATAAAAGATTTAATGAGCCATTATTTTTATAATTTGAAACTTAACCCACTTAAAAAAAAAATTTAATGAGCCTATATTCTAATAAAAATAAACTTTTTTATTAGCTCAACTTAGATTAAAAATTGGTTGCCGAATTTTTTTTTTAATTTAAGAATTTAAAAGAAATTAAATTATGAGCGAGGTACATAAAATACCTAAGTCTAGTTGTTATATCCGTCATTCATCTCATATATCTAAATATTATAATCATCATTGATTAATATTTTTTTTCCATGGCTCAAAAAAGCAAAAAAAATTAATGGACCAATACTCTAGTAATTCAATGTTTTTTACAGGCTCAATTAAACAAAAAATTAATGAATTCATATTTTAAATCTTAAAAATTAGTTTTTCTTAACCTAACAAAATTGAAAAATTAGTTGCCTATATTTTTAAAATTTCCTTTGGGTAATTAAAGAAATATTTAAAAAACACACAAATTATGAGTTAAATAAATAAAACACTTAGGTCTAAAAGTTGCATCCGTGTAACATTGAACTCAAAGATTGAAACAAAGCCGAAACTCCTCAACAATTGTATTTTTAATTTAGAGTACTTTAAATGTAGGTATGCCCTTAATTGTCTCTTATGTCTAGAAAAAAAAAAAACTTAACAAATTTTTAAAAGGTTATTTTTTTATTATTCCAATTAAATAAAAAATTTAATGAGCCATTATTCTTATAATTTGAAACTTAACCCACATAAAAAAAAAAATTTAATGAGCCGATATTCTGATAAAATGAAACTTTTTTATTAGCTCAACTTAGATTAAAAATTAGTTGCTGAATTTTTTTTTATTTTAAGAATTTAAAAAAAATTAAATTGTGAGCGAGGTACATAAAATACCTAAGTCTAGTTGTTATATCCATCATTCGTCTCATATATCTAAATATTATAATCGTCATTGATTAATATTTTTTTCCACGGCCCAAAAAGCAAAAAAAATTAATGGACCAATACTCTAGTAATTTCAATGTTTTTTACAGGCTCAATTAAAGAAAAAATTAATGAATTCATTTTTTAATTTTAAAAACTAGTTTTTATTAACCTAACAAAATTGAAAAATTAGTTGCCCATATTTTTAAATTTTCCTTTGGGTAATAAAAAAATATTTAAAACACACAGAAATTGTAATGGTCCGACCCACTAGTGATATTGTCCGCTCTGGGCCGAAGCCCTCATGGTTTTAAAACGTGTCACTAGGGGTTACAAATCACCAACTTATAAACCCAGCATCTCTCCCGTGTTTTGTCGATGTGGGATTTGCCTAGGGTGTTACAATTCTTCCCCTCTAATAAAATTTTCGTCCTCGAAATTTACACAGTGTAATTAATCGAGGGACCGCTATCTCCTTGTCTTTTCACCTTTTTGTGTTATAATACTTTACTTTTTCTTTAGTCAGTCTTATTAATTCTAGTTCTACAATCTTATCCTTATCTCGATTTACTATTGGAAATACGTAGCTCTACACAATAGTCCCAAGTCGATACTGTAATCTACAGCTTACAGCACAAACATCAAGAGCATTGCATAGTCACCACGATATAATCCCAGTAGACTAACTCTTTTTTTTTCAATCAGTTTTGTACTCTTCTTCTTTCATCTCATATACAGCCTCCTTCTCATTTCCATCTATTATCTTTGATACGATCCTTTTAGCATCTCTCCCGTGTTTTGCCGATATGGGATTTGCCTAGGGTGTTACAGAAATTGTGAGTTAAATAAATAAAACACCTAGGTCTAAAAGTTGCATCTGTTTAACTTCGAACTCAAAGATTGAAACAAAGTCGAAACTCCTCAACAATTTTATTTTTAATTTAGAGTACTTTAAATGTGGGTATGCACTTAATTATCTCTTATGTCTAGCTAAAAAAAAACCTTAACAAAATTTAAAAAGGTTTTTTTTTTATTATTCCAATTAAATAAAAAATTTAATGAGCCATTATTCTTATAATTTGAAACTTAACCCACATAAAAAAAAATTTAATGAGCCTATATTCTAATAAAATGAAACTTTTTTATTAGCTCAACTTAGATTAAAAATTGGTTGCTGAATTTTTTTTAATTTAAGAATTTAAGAAAAATTAAGTTGTGAGCGAGGTACATAAAATAACTAAGCCTAGTTGTTATATCCGTCATTCGTCTCATATATCTAAATATTATAATCGTCATTAATTAATATTTTTTTCCATGGCTCAAAAAAGGAAAAAAAAATTAATGGACCAATACTCTAGTAATTTCAAAGTTTTTTACAGGCTCAATTAAACAAAAAATTAACGAATTCATATTTTAATTCTTAAAAATTAGTTTTTATTAGCCTAAAAAAATTGAAAAATTAGTTGCCCATATTTTTAAAATTTCCTTTGGGTAATAAAAGAAATATTTAAAAAACACACAAATTATGAGTTAAACAAATAAAACACTTAGGTCTAAAAGTTGCATCTGTGTAACATTGAACTCAAAGATTGAAACAAAGCTGAAACTCCTCAACAATTGTATTTTTAATTTAGAGTACTTTAAATGTAGGTATGCTCTTAATTGTCTCTTATGTCTAGCAAAAAAAAAAAAAACCTTAACAAAATTTAAAAAGGTTATTTTTTTTAATATTCGAATTAAATAAAAAATTTAATGAGCCATTATTCTTGTAATTTGAAACTTAACCGACCTAAAAAAAAATTTAAGGAGCCTATATTCTAATAAAATGAAATTTTTTTATTAGCTCAACTTAGATTAAAAATTGGTTGCTCAATTTTTTTTTAATTTAAGAATTTAAAAAAATTAAATTGTGAGCGAGGTACATAAAATACCTAAGTCTAGTTGTTATATCTGTCATTCGTCTCATATATCTAAATGTTATAATCGTCATTGATTAATATTTTTTTCCATGGCCCAAAAAAGAAAAAACATTAATGGACCAATACTCTAGTAATTTCAAAGTTTTTTACAGGCTCAATTAAACAAAAAATTAATGAATTCATATTTTAATTCTTAAAAATTAGTTTTTATTAACCTAACAAAATTGAAAAATTGCCTGCCCATATTTTTAAATTTTCCTTTGGGTAAAAAAAAAAAAAAACACAGAAATTGTGGGTTAAATAAATAAAACACCTAGGTCTAAAAGTTGCATTCGTTTAACAATGAACTCAAAGATTGAAACAAAATCGAAACTCCTTGACAATTTTATTTTTAATTTAAAGTACTTTAAATGTGGGTATGCTCTTAATTGTCTCTTATGTCTAGCTAAAAAAAAACCTTAACAAAATTTAAAAAGGTTATTTTTTTATTATTCCAATTAAATAAAAAATTTAATGAGCCATTATTCTTATAATTTGAAACTTAACCTACTTAAAAAAAAAATTAATGAGCCTATATTCTAATAAAAATAAAATTTTTTATTAGCTCAACTTAGATTAAAAATTGGTTGCCGAATTTTTTTTTAATTTAAGAATTTAAAAGAAATTAAATTATGAGTGAGGTACATAAAATACCTAAGTCTAGTTGTTATATCCGTCATTCATCTCATATATCTAAATATTATAATCATCATTGATTAATATTTTTTTTCCATGGCTTAAAAAAGCAAAAAAAATTAATGGACCAATACTCTAGTAATTCAATGTTTTTTACAGGCTCAATTAAACAAAAAATTAATGAATTCATATTTTAAATCTTAAAAATTAGTTTTTCTTAACCTAAAAAAATTGAAAAATTAGTTGCCTATATTTTAAAAATTTCCTTTGGATAATTAAAGAAATATTTAAAAAACACACAAATTATGAGTTAAATAAATAAAACACTTAGGTCTAAAAGTTGCATCCGTGTAACATTGAACTCAAAGATTGAAACAAAGTCGAAACTCCTCAACAATTGAATTTTTAATTTAGAGTACTTTAAATGTAGGTATGCCCTTAATTGTCTCTTATGTCTAGAAAAAAAAAAAACTTAACAAATTTTTAAAATGTTATTTTTTTATTATTTCAATTAAATAAAAAATTTAATGAGCCATTATTCTTATAATTTGAAACTTAACCCACATAAAAAAAAATTTTAATGAGCCGATATTCTGATAAAATGAAACTTTTTTATTAGCTCAACTTAGATTAAAAATTAGTTGCTGAATTTTTTTTTTAATTTAAGAATTTAAAAAAAATTAAATTATGAGCGAGGTACATAAAATACCTAAGTCTAGTTGTTATATCTGTCATTCGTCTCATATATCTAAATGTTATAATCGTCATTGATTAATATTTTTTTCCATGGCCCAAAAAAGAAAAAACATTAATGGACCAATACTCTAGTAATTTCAAAGTTTTTTACAGGCTCAATTAAACAAAAAATTAATGAATTCATATTTTAATTCTTAAAAATTAGTTTTTATTAACCTAACAAAATTGAAAAATTGCCTGCCCATATTTTTAAATTTTCCTTTGGGTAAAAAAAAATAAAAAAAACACAGAAATTGTGGGTTAAATAAATAAAACACCTAGGTCTAAAAGTTGCATTCGTTTAACAATGAACTCAAAGATTGAAACAAAATCGAAACTCCTTGACAATTTTATTTTTAATTTAAAGTACTTTAAATGTGGGTATGCTCTTAATTATCTCTTATGTCTAGCTAAAAAAAAAACCTTAACAAAATTTGAAAAGGTTATTTTTTTATTATTCCAATTAAATAAAAAATTTAATGAGCCATTATTCTTATAATTTGAAACATAACCCATTTAAAAAAAAAATTTAATCAGCCTATATTCTAATAAAATGAAGCTTTTTTATTAGCTCAACTTAGATTAAAAATTGGTTGCTGAATTTTTTTTAATTTATGAATTTAAAAAAAATTAAATTGTGAGCGAGGTACATAAATACCTAAGTCTAGTTATTACATCCGTCATTCGTCTCATATATCTAAATGTTATAATCGTCATTGATTAATATTTTTTTCCATGGCCCAAAAAAGCAAAAAAAATTAATGGACCAATCCTCTAGTAATTTCAAAGTTTTTTACCGGCTCAATTAAACAAAAAATTAATAAATTCATATTTTAATTCTTAAAAATTAGTTTTTATTAACCTAACAAAATTGAAAAATTACTTGCCCATATTTTTAAATTTTCCTTTGGGTAATAAAAAAATATTTAAAAAACACAGAAATTATGAGTTAAATAAATAAAACACCTAGGTCTAAAAGTTGCATCCTTTTAACATTGAAGTCAAAAATTGAAATAAAGTCGAAACTCCTCAACAATTTTATTTTTATTTTAGAGTACTTTAAATATTGGTATGCTCTTAATTGTCTCTTATGTCTAGCAAAAAAAAAAAACCTTAACAAAATTTAAAAGTGTTATTTTCTTAATATTCGAATTAAATAAAAAATTTAATGAGCCATTATTCTTATAATTTGAAACTTAACCCACTTAAAAAAAAAATTAATGAGCCTATATTCTAATAAAATGAAACTTTTTTATTAGCTCAACTTAGATTAAAAATTGATCGCTGAAATTTTTTTTTTAATTTAAGAATTCAAAAAAAAAATTAAATTGTGAGCGAGGTACATAAAATATCTAAGGCCAGTTGTTATATCCGTCATTCGTCTCATATATCTTAATGTTATAATCGTTATTGATTAATATTTTTTCCCATGGCCCAAAAAAGCAAAAAAATTATTGGACCAATATTCTAGAAATTTCAAAGTTTTTTATTGGCTCAATTAAACAAAAAATTAATGAATTCATATTTTAATTCTAAAAAATTAGTTTTTATTAACCTAACAAAATTGAAAAATTAGGTGCCCATATTTTTAAATTTTCCTTTGGGTAATAAAAAAATATTTAAAAAACACAGAAATTATGAGTTAAATAAATAAAACACTTAGGTCTAAAAGTTGCGTCCGTTTAACATTGAACTCAAAGATTGAAACAAAGTCAAAACTCCTAAACAATTTTTTTTTTTAATTTAGAGTACTTTAATTTTATTTTATTTTCATTTGGTCCTCATTTGCTTGTGATGGTGACAAGGGCACCAAGGCTTGTGTGCGGCCATCTTTCTTCAAATTGTAGTGATTCTTCCTCCCATCATGAATCACATACCTATCATACTGCCATGGCCTACCTAGCAAGATATGTGTAGCTATAATGGGCACTACAACACATAAGACCTCATCATGGTAGCTCCCTATAGTGAAAGGTACCACTACTTGCTTAGTTACCTTCACTTTGTTGCAATCATTTAGCCATTGTAACCCATAAAGTTTAGGATGCTTAAGGGTAGGCAATCCTAATTTCTCCGCAAGTAAGGAACTAGCCACATTGCAACAACTACCCCCATCTATAATCATGCTACACAATTTCTCCTTCACCACACACCTAGTATGAAAGATGTTTTCCCTTGCAACTCATCACTATCCACAATAGGTTGAAACAAAGTCGAAACTCCTCAACAATTTTATTTTTAACTTAGAGTACTTTAAATGTGGGTATGCTCTTAATTGTCTCTTATGTCTAGCTAAAAAAAAACCTTAAAAAAATTTAAAAAGGTTATTTTTTTATTATTTCAATTAAATAAAAAATTTAATGAGCCATTATTCTTATAATTTGAAACTTAACCCACCTAAAAAAAAATTTAAAGAGCCTATATTCTAATAAAATGAAACTTTTTTATTAGCTCAACTTAGATTAAAAATTGGTTGCTGAATTTTTTTTTAATTTAAGAATTTAAAAAAAATTAAATTGTGAGCGAGGTATATAGAATACCTAAGTCTAGTTGTTATATCCGTCATTCGTCTCATATATCTAAATGTTATAATCGTCATTGATTAATATATTTTTCCATGGCCCAAAAAAGCAAAAAAAAATTGCTGGACCAATACTCTAGTAATTTCAAATTTTCTTACAGGCTCAATTAAACAAAAAATTAATGAATTCATATTTTAATTCTTAAAAATTAGTTTTTATTAACCTAACAAAATTGAAAAATTAGTTGCCCATGTTTTTAAATTTTCTTTTGGGTAATAAAAAAATATTTAAAAAACACAGAAATTATGAGTTAAATAAATAAAACACCTACGTCTAAAAGTTGCATCCTTTTAACATTGAACTCAAAAATTGAAACAAAGTCGAAACTCCTCAACAATTTTATTTTTAATTTAGAGTACTTTAAATGTTGGTATGCTCTTAATTGTCTCTTATGTCTAGCAAAAAAAAAAAAAAAAACCTTAACAAAATTTAAAAATGTTATTTTTTTAATATTCGAATTAAATAAAAAATTTAATGAGCCATTATTCTTATAATTTGAAACTTAGCCCACCTAAAAAAAAATTTAATGAAACTTTTTTTTTAGCTCAACTTACATTAAAAATTAGTTGCTGATTTTTTTTTAATTTAAGAATTTAAAAATAATTAAATTTTGAGCGAGGTATATAGAATACCTAAGTCTAGTTGTTTTATCCGTCATTCGTCTCATATATCTAAATGTTATAATCGTCATTGATTAATATTTATTTCCATGGCCCAAAAAAGTAAAAAAAATTAATGGACCAATACTCTAGTAATTTCAAAGTTTTTTACCGGCTCAATTAAACAAAAAATTAATGAATTCATTTTTAATTCTTAAAAATTAATTTTTATTCACCTAACAAAATTGAAAAATTAGTTGCCTATATTTTTAAATTTTCCTTTTGGTAATAAAAAAATATTTAAAAAATACACAAATTGTGAGTTAAATAAATAAAACACCTAGGTCTAAAAGTTTCATCCGTTTAACATTGAACTCAAAGATTGAAACAAAGTCGAAACTCCTTGTAACACCCTGGGCAAATCCCACATCGACAAAACGTGGGAGAGATGCTGGGTTTATAAGTTGGCAGTTCATAACTCCTAGTGACGCGTTTTAAAACCGAAATGTAACGGCCCGGCCCACTAGTGATATTGGCCGCTCTAGGCTGAAGTCCTCACGGTTTTAAAACGCGTCAATAGGGGTTAGGAACTATCAACTTATGAACCCAGCATCTCTCCCGTGTTTTGTCGATGTGGGATTTGCCTAGGGTGTTACAATCCACCCCCCTTATGGGACTCAGCGTCCTCGCTGAGGTTTGCCTCACCATCGTTCAAGGTTGCACGCGGAGCCGCTCTGATACCACAAATGTAATGGCCCGGCCCACTAGTGATATTGTCAGCTCTGGGCAGAAGCCCTCACGGTTTTAAAACGCGTCACTAGGAGTTATGAACTGCCAACTTATAAACCCAGCATCTCTCCCGTGTTTTGTCGATGTGGGATTTGCCTAGGGTGTTACAATCCACCCCCCTTATGGGACTCAGCGTCCTCGCTGAGGTTTGCCCCACCATCGTTCAAGGTTGCACGCGGAGCGGCTCTGATACCACAAATGTAACGGCCCGACCCACTAGTGATATTGTCCGCTCTAGGCTGAAGCCCTCACAGTTTTAAAACGCGTCAATAGGGGTTAGGAACTATCAACTTATGAACCCAGCATCTCTCCCGTGTTTTGTCGATGTGGGATTTGCCTAGGGTGTTACACTCCTCAACAATTTTATTTTTAATTTAGAGTATTTTAAATGTGGGTATGCTCTTAATTGTCTCTTATGTCTTGGTAAAAAAAAAAAACTTAACAAATTTTAAAAAGGTTATTTTTTATTATTCCAATTAAATAAAAAATTTAATGAGCCATTATTCTTATAATTCGAAACTTAACCCACATAAAAAAATTTTTAATGAGCCTATATTCTGATAAAATGAAACTTTTTTATTAGCTCAACTTATATTAAAAATTAGTTGCTGAATTTTTTTTTTTATTTTAAGAATTTAAAAAAAATTAAAGTGTGAGCTAGGTACATAAAATACCTAAGTCTAGTTGTTATATCTGTCATTCATCTCATATATCTAAATATTATAATCGTCATTGATTAATATTTTTTTCCAAGGCCCAAAAAGCAAAAAAAATTAATGGACCAATACGCTAGTAATTTCAATGTTTTTTACAGGCTCAATTAAAGAAAAAATTAATGAATTCATTTTTTAATTCTTAAAAATTAGTTTTTATTAACCTAACAAAATTGAAAAATTACTTGCCCATATTTTTAAATTTTCCTTTGTGTAATAAAAAAATATTTAAAAAACATAGAAATTATGAGTTAAATAAATAAAACACCTAGGTCTAAAAGTTGCATCCGTTTAACATTGAACTCAAAAATTGAAACAAAGTCAAAACTCCTCAACAATTTTATTTTTAATTTTGAGTACTTTAAATGTTGGTATGCTCTTAATTGTCTCTTATGTCTAACAAAAAAAAAAAAAAACCTTAACAAAATTTAAAAAGGTTATTTTTTTAATATTCGAATTAAATAAAAAATTTAATGAGCCATTATTCTTGTAATTTGAAACTTAACCAACCTAAAAAAAAAATTAATGAGCCTATATTCTAATAAAATGAAACTTTTTTGTTAGCTCAACTTAGATTAAAAATTGGTTGCTGAATTTTTTTTTAATTTAAGAATTATTGTAAGCGAGGTGCCTAAAATACATAAGTCTAGTTGTATATTCGTCATTCGTCTCATATATTTAAATATTATATTCATCATTCATTAATATTTTTTTCCATGCCCCAAAAAAGCAAAAAACATTAATGGACCAATACTCTAGTAATTTCAATATTTTTTACAGGCTCAATTAAATAAAAAACTAATGAATTCATATTTTAATTTTTAAGAATTAGTTTTTATTAACCTAACAAAATTGATAAATTAGTTTCCCATATTTTTAAAATTTCCTTTGGATAATAAAAGAAATATTTAAAAAACACACAAATTATGAGTTAAATAAATAAAACACCTAGGTCTAAAAGTTGTATCCGTGTAACATTGAACTCAAAGATTGAAACAAAGCCGAAACTCCTCAACAATTGTATTTTAAATTTAGAGTACTTTAAATGTGGGTATGCTCTTAATTGTCTCTTATGTCTAGCAAAAAAAAAAACTTAATAAATTTTTAAAACGTTATTTTTTTATTATTCCAATTAAGTAAAAAATTTAATGAGCCATTATTCTTATAATTTGAAACTTAACCTACTTAAAAAAAATTTAATGAGCCTATATTCTGATAAAATGAAACTTTTTTATTAGCTCAACTTACTTTAAAAATTGGTTGCTGAATTTTTTTGATTTAAGAACTTAAAAAAAATTAAATTGTGAGCGAGGAATATAAAATACCAAAGTCTCGTTGTTATGTCCGTCATTTGTCTCATATATCTAAATATTATAATCGCCATTGATTAATATTTTTTTCCATGGCCCAAAAAGCAAAAAAAATTAATGGACCAATACGCTAGTAATTTCAATGTTTTTTACAGGCTCAATTAAAGAAAAAATTAATGAATTCATATTTTAATTTTAAAAATTTGTTTTTATTAACCTAACAAAATTGAAAAATTAGTTGCCCATATTTTTAAATTTTCCTTTGTGTAATAAAAAAATATTTAAAACACACAGAAATTGTGAGTCAAATAAATAAAACACCTAGGTCTAAAAGTTGCATCTGTTTAACTTTGAACTCAAAGATTGAAACAAAGTCGAAACTCCTCAACAATTGTATTTTTAATTTAGAGTACTTTAAATGTGGGTATGCTCTTAATTATCTCTTATGTCTAGCTAAAAAAAAACCTTAACAAAGTTTAAAAAGGTTATTTTTTTATTATTCCAATTAAATAAAAAATTTAATGAGCCATTATTCTTATAATTTGAAACTTAACCCACTTAAAAAAAAATTAATGAGCCTATATTCTAATAAAATGAAACTTTTTTATTAGCTCAACTTAGATTAAAAATTGGTTGCTGAATTTTTTTTTTTAATTTAAGAATTTAAAAAAAAATTAAATTGTGAGCGAGGTACATAAAATACCTAAGTCTAGTTGTTATATCCGTCATTCGTCTCATATATCTAAATATTATAAATGTCATTGATTAATATTTTTTTTCCATGGCTCAAAAAAGGAAAAAAAAATTAATGGACCAATACTCTAGTAATTTCAATATTTTTTACAGGCTCAATTAAAGAAAAAATTAACGAATACATATTTTAATTCTTAAAAATTAGTTTTTATTAGTCTAACAAAATTGAAAAATTAGTTGCCCATATTTTTAAAATTTCCTTTGGGTAATAAAAGAAATATTTGAAAAACACACAAATTATGAGTTAAACAAATAAAACACTAAGGTCTAAAAGTTGCATCCGTGTAACATTGAACTCAAAGATTGAAACAAAGCTGAAACTCCTCAACAATTGTATTTTTAATTTAGAGTATTTTAAGTGTAGGTATGCTCTTAATTGTCTCTTATGTCTAGCAAAAAAAAAAAAAAAACCTTAACAAAATTTAAAAAGGTTTTTTTTTTAATATTTGAATTAAATAAAAAATTTAATGAGCTATTATTCTTGTAATTTGAAACTTAACCCATCTAAAAAAAAAAATTTAAGGAGCTTATATTCTAATAAAATGAAACTTTTTTAATAGCTCAACTTACTTTAAAAATTGGTTGCTGAATTTTTTTTAATTTAAGAATTTAGAAAAAATTAAATTTTGAGCGAGGAATATAGAATACCTAAGTCTAGTTGTTATATCCGTTATTTGTCTCATATATCTAAATATTATAATCGTCATTGATTAATATTTTTTTCCATGGCCCAAAAAGCAAAAAAAATTAATGGACCAATACGCTAGTAATTTCAATATTTTTTACAGGCTCAATTAAAGAAAAAATTAATGAATTCATATTTTAATTTTAAAAATTAGTTTCTATTAACCTAACAATATTGAAAAATTAGTTGTCCATATTTTTAAATTTTCCTTTGGGTAATAAAAAAATATTTAAACACACAGAAATTGTGTGTTAAATAAATAAAACACCTAGGTCTAAAAGTTGCATCTGTTTAACTTTGAACTCAAAGATTGAAACAAAGTCGAAACTCCTCAATAATTTTATTTTTAATTTAGAGTACTTTAAATGTGGGTATGCTCTTAATTACCTCTAATGTCTAGCTAAAAAAAAAAACTTTAACAAAAATTAAAAAGGTTATTTTTTTATTATTCCAATTAAATAAAAAATTTAATGAGCCATTATTTTTATAATTTGAAACTTAACCCACTTAAAAAAAAAATTTAATGAGCCTATATTCTAATAAAAATAAACTTTTTTATTAGCTCAACTTAGATTAAAAATTGGTTGCCGAATTTTTTTTTAATTTAAGAATTTAAAAGAAATTAAATTATAAGCGAGGTACATAAAATACCTAAGTCTAGTTGTTATATCCGTCATTCATCTCATATATCTAAATATTATAATCATCATTGATTAATATTTTTTTTCCATGGCTCAAAAAAGCAAAAAAAATTAATGGACCAATACTCTAGTAATTCAATGTTTTTTACAGGCTCAATTAAACAAAAAATTAATGAATTCATATTTTAAATCTTAAAAATTAGTTTTTCTTAACCTAACAAAATTGAAAAATTAGTTGCCTATATTTTTAAAATTTCCTTTGGGTAATTAAAGAAATATTTAAAAAACACACTAATTATGAGTTAAATAAATAAAACACTTAGGTCTAAAAGTTGCATCCGTGTAACATTGAACTCAAAGATTAAAACAAAGTTGAAACTTCTCAACAATTGTATTTTTAATTTAGAGTACTTTAAATGTAGGTATGCCCTTAATTGTCTCTTATGTCTAGAAAAAAAAAAAAACTTAACAAATTTTTAAAAGGTTATTTTTTTATTATTCCAATTAAATAAAAAATTTAATGAGCCATTATTCTTATAATTTGAAACTTAACCCACATAAAAAAAAAATTTAATGAGCCGATATTCTGATAAAATGAAACTTTTTTATTAGCTCAACTTAGATTAAAAATTAGTTGCTGAATTTTTTTTTATTTTAAGAATTTAAAAAAAATTAAATTGTGAGCGAGGTACATAAAATACCTAAGTCTAGTTGTTATATCCATCATTCGTCTCATATATCTAAATATTATAATCGTCATTGATTAATATTTTTTTCCACGGACCAAAAAGCAAAAAAAATTAATGGACCAATACGCTAGTAATTTCAATGTTTTTTACAGGCTTAATTAAAGAAAAAATTAATGAATTCATATTTTAATTTTAAAAACTAGTTTTTATTAACCTAACAAAATTGAAAAATTAGTTGCCCATATTTTTAAATTTTCCTTTGGGTAATAAAAAAATATTTAAAACACACAGAAATTGTAATGGTCCGGCCCACTAGTGATATTGTCCGCTCTGGGCCGAAGCCCTCACGGTTTTAAAACGCGTCACTAGGGGTTACAAACCACCAACTTATAAACCCAGCATCTCTCCCGTGTTTTGTCGATGTGGGATTTGCCTAGGGTGTTACAATTCTTCCCCTCTAATAAAAATTTCGTCCTCGAAATTTACACAGTGTAATTAATCGAGGGACCGCTATCTCCTTGTCTTTTCACCTTTTTGTGTTATAATACTTTACTTTTTCTTTAGTCAGTCTTATTAATTCTAGTTCTACAATCTTATCCTTATCTCGATTTACTATTGGAAATACGTAGCTCTACACAATAGTCCCAAGTCGATACTGTAATCTGCAGCTTACAGCGCAAACATCAAGAGCATTGCATAGTCACCACGATATAATCCCAATAGACTAACTCTTTTTTTTTCAATCAGTTTTGTACTCTTCTTCTTTCATCTCATATACAGCCTCCTTCTCATTTCCATCTATTATCTTTGATACGATCCTTTTAGCATCTCTCCCGTGTTTTGCCGATATTGGATTTGCCTAGGGTGTTACAGAAATTGTGAGTTAAATAAATAAAACACCTAGGTCTAAAAGTTGCATCTGTTTAACTTCGAACTCAAAGATTGAAACAAAGTCGAAACTCCTCAACAATTTTATTTTTAATTTAGAGTACTTTAAATGTGGGTATGCACTTAATTATCTCTTATGTCTAGCTAAAAAAAAACCTTAACAAAATTTAAAAAGGTTATTTTTTTATTGTTCCAATTAAATAAAAAATTTAATGAGCCATTATTCTTATAATTTGAAACTTAACCCACTTAAAAAAAAAAATTAATGAGCCTATATTCTAATGAAATGAAACTTTTTTATTAGCTCAACTTAGATCAAAAATTGGTTGCTGAATTTTTTTTAATTTAAGAATTTAAGAAAAATTAAGTTGTGAGCGAGGTACATAAAATAACTAAGCCTAGTTGTTATATCTGTCATTCGTCTCATATATCTAAATATTATAATCGTCATTAATTAATATTTTTTTTCCATGGCTCAAAAAAGGAAAAAAAAATTAATGGACCAATACTCTAGTAATTTCAATGTTTTTTACAAGCTCAATTAAACAAAAAATTAACGAATTCATATTTTAATTCTTAAAAATTAGTTTTTATTAGCCTAACAAAATTGAAAAATTAGTTGCCCATATTTTTAAAATTTCCTTTGGGTAATAAAAGAAATATTTAAAAAACACACAAATTATGAGTTAAACAAATAAAACACTTAGGTCTAAAAGTTGCATCTGTGTAACATTGAACTCAAAGATTGAAACAAAGCTGAAACTCCTCAACAATTGTATTTTTAATTTAGAGTACTTTAAATGTAGGTATGCTCTTAATTGTCTCTTATATCTAGCAAAAAAAAAAAACCTTAACAAAATTTAAAAAGGTTATTTTTTTTAATATTCGAATTAAATAAAAAATTTAATGAGCCATTATTCTTGTAATTTGAAACTTAACCGACCTAAAAAAAAATTTAAGGAGCCTATATTCTAATAAAATTAAATTTTTTTATTAGCTCAACTTAGATTAAAAATTGGTTGCTCAATTTTTTTTTAATTTAAGAATTTAAAAAAATTAAATTGTGAGCGAGGTACATAAAATACCTAAGTCTAGTTGTTATATCCATCATTCGTCTCATATACCTAAATATTATAATCGTCATTGATTAATATTTTTTTCCATGGCCCAAAAAGTAGAAAAAATTAATGGACCAATATGCTAGTAATTTTAAT
Source organism: Hevea brasiliensis (assembly GCF_030052815.1). Taxonomy (NCBI): domain Eukaryota; kingdom Viridiplantae; phylum Streptophyta; class Magnoliopsida; order Malpighiales; family Euphorbiaceae; genus Hevea; species Hevea brasiliensis. The sequence continues at coordinate 20,605,061 of NC_079507.1, forward strand.
GTTTTTTACAGGCTCAATTAAAGAAAAAAAATTAATGAATTCATTTTTTAATTCTTAAAAATTAGTTGCCCGTGTGTTTAAATTTTCTTTTGGGTAATAAAAAAATATTTAAAAAACACAGAAATTATGAGTTAAATAAATAAAACACCTAGGTCTAAAAGTTGCATCCTTTTAACATTGAACTCAAAAATTGAAACAAAGTCGAAACTCCTCAACAATTTTATTTTTAATTTAGAGCACTTTAAATGTTGGTATGCTCTTAATTGTCTCTTATGTCTAGCAAAAAAAAAAAAACCTTAACAAAATTTAAAAAAGTTATTTTTTTTAATATTTGAATTAAATAAAAAATTTAATGAGCCATTATTCTCGTAATTTGAAACTTAACCCATCTAAAAAAAAATAATGAGCCTATATTCTAATAAAATGAAACTTTTTTATTAGCTCAACTTAATTTAAAAATTGGTTGCTGAATTTTTTTAATTTAAGTATTTAAAAAAAATTAAATTGTGAGCGAGGTACATAAAATACCTAAGTCTAGTTGTTATATCCGTCATTCGTCTCATATATCTAACTATTATAATCGTCATTGATTAATATTTTTTTCCATGGCCCAAAAAGCAAAAAAAATTAATTGACCAATACGCTAGTAATTTCAATGTTTTTGTCAGGCTCAATTAAAGAAAAAATTGATGAATTCATTTTTTAATTCTTAAAAATTAGTTTTTATTAACCTAACAAAATTGATAAATTACTTGCCCATATTTTTAAATTTTCCTTTGTGTAATAAAAAAATATTTAAAAAACACAGAAATTATGAGTTAAATAAATAAAACACCTAGGTCTAAAAGTTGCATCCGTTTAACATTGAACTCAAAAATTGAAACAAAGCCGAAACTCCTCAACAATTTTATTTTTAATTTAGAGTACTTTAAATGTTGGTATACTCTTAATTGTCTCTTATGTCTAGCAAAAAAAAAAAAAAACTTAACAAAATTTAAAAAGGTTATTTTTTTTAATATTCGAATTAAATAAAAAATTTAATGAGCCATTATTCTTGTAATTTGAGGCTTAACCCACCAAAAAAAAAAATTAATGAGCCTATATTCTAATAAAATGATACTTTTTTATTAGCTCAACTTAATTTAAAACTTGGTTGCTGAATTTTTTTTTATTTTAAGAATTTAAAAAAAATTAAATTATGAGCGAGGTATATAAAATACCTATGTCTAGTTGTTATATCCGTCTTTCATCTCATATATCTAAATATTATATTCGTCATTGAATAATATTTTTTTTCCATGGCTAAAAAATGCAAAAAAAATTAATGGACCAATACGCTAGTAATTTCAATGTTTTTTCCAGGCTCAATTAAAGAAAAAATTAATGAATTCATTTTTTAATTCTTAAAAATTAGTTTTTATTAACCTAACAAAATTGAAAAATTAGTTGCCCATGTTTTTAAATTTTCTTTTGGGTAATAAAAAAATATTTAAAAAACACAGAAATTATGAGTTAAATAAATAAAACACCTAGGTCTAAAAGTTGCATCCTTTTAACATTGAAGTCAAAAATTGAAACAAAGTCGAAACTCCTTAACAATTTTATTTTTATTTTAGAGTACTTTAAATATTGGTATGCTCTTAATTGTCTCTTATGTCTAGCAAAAAAAAAAACCTTAACAAAATTTAAAAGTGTTATTTTCTTAATATTCGAATTAAATAAAAAATTTAATGAGCCATTATTCTTGTAATTTGAAACTTAACCCACCTAAAAAAAAATTAATGAGCCTATATTCTAATAAAATGATACTTTTTTATTAGCTCAACTAAATTTAAAAATTAGTTGCTGAATTTTTTTTAATTTAAGAATTTAAAAAAAATTAAATTGTGAGCGAGGTACATAAAATACCTATGTCTAGTTGTTATATCCGTCATTCGTCTCATATATCTAAATATTATAATTGTCATTGATTAATATTTTTTTTCCATGGATAAAAAAAGCAAAAAAAAAATTAATGGACCAATACGCTAGTAATTTCAATGTTTTTTTCAGGCTCGATTAAAGAAAAAATTAATGAATTCATTTTTTAATTCTTAAAAATTAGTTTTTATTAACCTAACAAAATTGAAAATTAGTTGCCCATGTTTTTAAATTTTCTTTTGGGTAATAAAAGAATATTTAAAAAACACAGAAATTATGAGTTAAATAAATAAAACACCTAGGTCTAAAAGTTGCATCCTTTTAACATTGAACTCAAAAATTGAAACAAAGTCGAAACTCCTCAACAATTTTATTTTTAATTTAGAGTACTTTAAATGTTGGTATGCTCTTAATTGTCTCTTATGTCTAGCAAAAAAAAAACCTTAACAAAATTTAAAAATGTTATTTTCTTAATATTCGAATTAAATAAAAAATTTAATGAGCCATTATTCTTATAATTTGAAAGTTAACCCACCTAAAAAAAAAATTAATGAGCCTATATTCTAATAAAATGAAACTTTTTTTTAGCTCAACTTACATTAAAAATTGGTTGCTGAATTTTTTTTTAATTTAAGAATTTAAAAAAAATTAAATTCTAAGCAAGGTATATAGAATGCCTAAGTCTAGTTGTTTTATTCGTCATTCGTCTCATATATCTAAATGTTATAATCGTCATTGATTATTATTTTTTTTCCATGGCTCAAAAAAGGAAAAAAAATTAATGGACCAATACTCTAGTAATTTCAATGTTTTTTACAACCTCAATTAAACAAAAAATTAATGAATACATATTGTAATTCTTAAAAATTAGTTTTTATTAGCCTAACAAAATTGAAAAATTAGTTGCCCATATTTTTAAAATTTCCTTTGGGTAATAAAAGAAATATTTAGAAAACACACAAATTATGAGTTAAACAAATAAAACACTTAGGTCTAAAAGTTGCATCCGTGTAACATTGAACTCAAAGATTGAAACAAAGCTAAAACTCCTCAACAATTGTATTTTTAATTTAGAGTACTTTAAATATAGGTATGCTCTTAATTGTCTCTTATGGCTAGCAAAAAAAAAAAAACCTTAACAAAATTTAAAAAGGTTTTTTTTCTAATATTCGAATTAAATAAAAAATTTAATGAGTTATTATTCTTGTAATTTGAAACTTAACCCACCTAAAAAAAAATTTAAGGAGCCTATATTCTAATAAAATGAAACTTTTTTAATAGCTCAACTTACTTTAAAAATTGGTTGCTGAATTTTTTTTAATTTAAGAATTTAGAAAAAATTAAATTGTGAGCGAGGAATATAGAATACCTAAGTCTAGTTGTTATATCCGTTATTTGTCTCATATATCTAAATATTATAATCGACATTGATTAATATTTTTTTCCATGGCCCAAAAAGCAAAAAAAATTAATGGACCAATATGCTAGTAATTTCATTGTTTTTTACAGGCTCAATTAAAGAAAAAAATTAATGAATTCATATTTTAATTTTAAAAATTAGTTTCTATTAACCTAACAATATTGAAAAATTAGTTGCCCATATTTTTAAATTTTTCTCTGGGTAATAAAAAAATATTTAAAACACACAGAAATTGTGAGTTAAATAAATAAAACACCTAGGTCTAAAACTTGCATCTGTTTAACTTTGAACTCAAAGATTGAAACAAAGTCGAAACCCCTCAATAATTTTATTTTTAATTTAGAGTACTTTAAATGTGGGTATGCTCTTAATTACCTCTAATGTCTCGCTAAAAAAAAAACCTTAACAAAATTTAAAAAGGTTATTTTTTTATTATTCCAATTAAATAAAAATTTAATGAGCCATTATTCTTATAATTTGAAACTTAACCCACTTAAAAAAAAATTAATGAGCCTATATTCTAATGAAAAGAAACTTTTTTATTAGCTCAACTTATATTAAAAATTGGTTGCCGAATTTTTTTTTAATTTAAGAATTTAAAAGAAATTAAATTATGAGCGAGGTGCATAAAATACCTAAGTCTAATTGTTATATCCGTCATTCATCTCATATATCTAAATATTATAATCGTCATTGATTAATATTTTTTTTCCATGGCTCAAAAAAGCAAAAAAAATTAATGGACCAATACTCTAGTAATTCAATGTTTTTTACAGGCTCAATTAAACAAAAAATTAATGAATTCATATTTTAAATCTTAAAAATTAGTTTTTATTAACCTAACAAAATTGAAAAATTAGTTGTCCATATTTTTAAAATTTCCTTTGGGTAATTAAAGAAATATTTAAAAAACACACAAATTATGAGTTAAATAAATAAAACACTTAGGTCTAAAAGTTGCATCCGTGTAACATTGAACTCAAAGATTGAAACAAAGCCGAAACTCCTCAACAATTGTATTTTTAATTTAGAGTACTTTAAATGTAGGTATGCCCTTAATTGTCTCTTATGTCTAGAAAAAAAAAAACTTAACAAATTTTTAAAAGGTTATTTTTTTATTATTCCAATTAAATAAAAAATTTAATGAGCCATTATTCTTATAATTTAAAACTTAACCCACATAAAAAAAAAATTTAATGAGCCGATATTCTGATAAAATGAAACATTTTTATTAGCTCAACTTAGATTAAAAATTAGTTGCTGAATTTTTTTTATTTTAAGAATTTAAAAAAAATTAAATTGTGAGCGAGGTACATAAAATACCTAAGTCTAGTTGTTCTATCCATCATTCGTCTCATATATCTAAATATTATAATCGTCATTGATTAATATTTTTTTCCATGGCCCAAAAAGCAAAAAAAATTAATGGACCAATGCGCTAGTAATTTCAATGTTTTTTACTGGCTCAATTAAAGAAAAAATTAATGAATTCATTTTTTAATTCTTAAAAATTAGTTTTTATTTAGCCTAACAATATTGAATAATTAGTTGCCCATATTTTCAAATTTTCCTTTGGGCAATAAAAAATTATTTAAAATTAAATAAATAAAACACCTAGGTCTAAAAGTTGCATCCGTTTAACATTGAACTCAAAAATTGAAACAAAATCGAAACTCCTCAACAATTTTATTTTTAATTTAGAGTACTTTAAATGTTGGTATGCTCTTAATTGTCTCTTATGTCTAGCAAAAAAAAAAAAACCTTAACAAAATTTAAAAAGATTATTTTTTTAATATTCGAATTAAATAAAAAATTTAATGAGCCATTATTCTTATAATTTGAAACTTAACCCACCTAAAAAAAAATTTAATGAGCCTATATTCTAATAAAATGAAACTTTTTTATTAGCACAACTTAGATTAAAAATTGGTTGCTGAATTTTTTTTTATTTTAAGAATTTAAAACAAATAAATTGTGAGCGAGGTACCTAAAATACCTAAGTCTAGTTGTTATATTCGTCATTCGTCTCATACATCTAAATATTATGATCGTCATTCATTAATATTTTTTTCCATGCCCCAATGTAGCAAAAAAAATTAATGGACCAATACTCTAGTAATTTCAATGTTTTTTACAGGCTCAATTAAACAAAAGACCAATGAATTCATATTTTAATTTTTAAAAATTAGTTTTTATTAACCTAAAAAAATTGAAAAATTAGTTGCCCATATTTTTAAAATTTCTTTTGGGTAATAAAAGAAATATTTAAAAAACACACATATTATGAGTTAAATAAATAAAACACCTAGGTCTAAAAGTTGCATCCGTGTAACATTGAACTCAAAGATTGAAACAAAGCCGAAACTCCTCAACAATTGTATTTTTAATTTAGAGTACTTTAAATGTGGGTATGCTCTTAATTGTCTCTTATGTCTAGCAAAAAAAAAAAAAAAACTTAACAAATTTTTAAAAGGTTTTTTTTCTTATTATTCCACTTAAATAAAAAATTTAATGAGCCATTATTCTTATAATTTGAAACCTAACCTACTTAAAAAAAAATTTAATGAGCCTATATTCTAATAAAATGAAACTTTTTCATTTGCTCAACTTAGATTAAAAATTAGTTGCTGAATTTTTTTTTAATTTAAGAATTTAAAAAAAATTAAATTGTAAGCGAGGTACATAAAATACCTAAGTCTAGTTGTTATATCCGTCATTCGTCTCATATATCTAAATAATATAATCGTCATTGATTAATATTTTTTTCCATGGCCCAAAAAGCGAAAAAAATTAATGGACCAATACGCTTGTAATTTCAATGTTTTTTTCAGGCTCAATTAAAGAAAAAAATTAATGAATTCATTTTTTAATTCTTAAAAATTAGTTTTTATTAACCTAACAAAATTGATAAATTACTTTCCCATATTTTTAAATTTTCCTTTGTGTAATAAAAAAATATTTAAAAAACACAAAAATTATGAGTTAAATAAATAAAACACCTAGGTCTAAAAGTTGTATCCGTTTAACATTGAACTCAAAAATTGAAACAAAGCCGAAACTCCTCAACAATTTTATTTTTAATTTAGAGTACTTTAAATGTTGGTATACTCTTAATTGTCTCATATGTCTAGCAAAAACCTTAACAAAATTAAAAAAGGTTATTTTTTTTATTATTCGAATTAAATAAAAATTTAATGAGCCATTATTCTTGTAATTTGAAACTTAACCCACCTAAAAAAAAAATTAATGAGCCTAAATTCTAATAAAATGAAACTTTTTTATTAGCTCAACTTAAATTAAAAATTGGTTGCTGAATTTTTTTTAATTTAAGAATTTAAAAAAAATTAAATTATGAGCGAGGTACATAAAATACCTAAGTCTAGTTGTTATATCCATCATTCGTCTCATATATCTAAATATTATAATCGTCACTGATTAATATTTTTTTTTCATAGCTCAAAAAAGCAAAAAAAATTAATGGACCAATACTCTAGTAATTTCAATGTTTTTTACAAGCTCAATTAAACAAAAAATTAATGAATTCATATTTTAATTCTTAAAAATTAGTTTTTATTAACCTAACAAAATTGAAAAATTAGTTGCCCATATTTTTAAAATTTCCTTTGGGTAATGAAAGAAATATTTAAAAAACACACAAATTGTGAGTTAAATAAATAAAACACCTAGGTCTAAAAGTTAAATCCGTTTAACGTTGACCTTAAAGACTAAAAAAAAGTCGAAACTCCTCAACAATTTTATTTTTAATTTAGAGTACTTTAAATGTGGGTATGCTTTTAATTGTCTCTTATGTCTATCTAAAAAAAAACTTAACAAAATTTAAAAAGGTTATTTTTTTGTTATTCCAATTAAATAAAAAATTTATTGAGCCATTATTCTTATAATTTGAAACTTAACCTACTTAAAAAAAAATTTAATGAGCCTATATTCTGATAAAATGAAACTTTTTTATTGGCTCAACTTAGAGTAAAAATTAGTTGCTAATTTTTTTTTTAATTTAAGAATTTAAAAAAAATTAAATTGTGAGTGAGGTACATAAAATACCTAAGTCTAGTTGTTATATCCATCATTCGTCTCATATATCTAAATATTATAATCGTCTTTGATTAATATTTTTTTCCATGGCCCAAAAAGCAAAAAAAATTAATGGACCAATACGCTAGTAATTTCAACGTTTTTTGCAGGCTCAATTAAATAAAAAAGTAATGAATTCATTTTTTAATTCTTAAAAATTAGTTTTTATTAACCTAACAAAATAGAAAAATTACTTTCCCATATTTTTAAATTTTCCTTTCTGTAACAAAAAAATATTTAAAAAACACAGAAATTATGAGTTAAATAAATAAAACACCTAGGTCTAAAAGTTGCATCCATTTAACATTCAACTCAAAAATTGAAACAAAGCCGAAACACCTCAACAATTTTATTTTTAATTTAGAGTACTTTAAATGTTGGTATACTCTTAATTGTCCCTTATGTCTAGCAAAAAAAAAACCTTAACAAAATTTAAAAAGGTTATTTTTTTAATATTCGAATTAAATAAAAAATTTAATGAGCCATTATTCTTGTAATTTGAAACTTAACCCACCTAAAAAAAAAATTTAAGGAGCCAATATTCTAATAAAATGAAACTTTTTTATTAGCTCAACTTAATTTAAAAATTGGTTGCTGAATTTTTTTTAATTTAAGAATTTAAAAAAAATTAAATTGTGAGCGAGGAGTATAGAATACCTAAGTCTAGTTGTTGTATCCGTCATTTGTCTCATACATCTAAATATTATAATCGTCATTGATTAATATTTTTTTCCATGGCCCAAAAAGCAAAAAAAATTAATGGACCAATACGCTAGTAATTTCAATGTTTTTTTACAGGCTCAGTTAAAGAAAAAATTAATGAATTCATATTTTAATTTTAAAAATTAGTTTTTATTAACCTAACAAAATTGAAAAATTAGTTGCCCATATTTTTAAATTTTCCTTTGGGTAATAAAAAAATATTTAAAACACACAGAAATTGTGAGTTAAATAAATAAAACACCTAGGTCTAAAAGTTGCATCTGTTTAATTTTGAACTCAAAGATTGAAACAAAGTCGAAACTCCTCAACAATTTTATTTTTAATTTAGAGTACTTTAAATGTGGGTATGCTCTTAATTATATCTTATGTCTAGCTAAAAAAAAAACCTTAACAAAATTTAAAAAGGTTATTTTTTTATTATTCCAATTAAATAAAAAATTTAATGAGCCATTATTCTTATAATTTGAAACTTAACCTACTTAAAAAACAATTTATTGAGCCTATATTCGAATAAAATGAAACTTTTTTATTTGCTCATCTTAGATTAAAAATTGGTTGCTGAATTTTTTTTTATTTAAGAATTTTAAAAAAATTAAATTGTGAGCGAGGTACATAAAATACCTAAGTCTAGTTGTTATATCCATCATTCGTCTCATATATCTAAATATTATAATCGTCATTGATTAATATTTTTTTTCCATGGCTCAAAAAAGCAAAAAAATTAATGGACCAATACTATAGTAATTCAATATTTTTTACAGGCTCAATTAAACAAATAATTAATGAATTCATATTTTAATTCTTAAAAATTAGTTTTTATTAACCTAACAAAATTGAAAAATTAGTTGCCCATATTTTTAAAATTTCCTTTGGGTAATTAAAGAAATATTTAAAAAACACACAAATTATGAGTTAAATAAATAAAACACTTAGGTCTAAAAGTTGCATCCGTGTAACATTGAACTCAAAGATTGAAACAAAGCCGAAACTGCTCAACAATTGTATTTTTAATTTAGATTACTTTAAATGTAGGTATGCCCTTAATTGTCTCTTATGTCTAGAAAAAAAAAAAACTTAACAAATTTTTAAAAGGTTATTTTTTTATTATTCTAATTAAATAAAAAATTTAATGAGCCATTATTCTTATAATTTGAAACTTAACCCACATAAAAAAAAAATTTAGTGAGCCGATATTCTGATAAAATGAAACTTTTTTATTAGCTAAACTTAGATTAAAAATTAGTTGCTGAATTTTTTTTAATTTTAAGAATTAAAAAAAATTAAATTGTGAGCGAGGTACATAAAATACCTAAGTCTAGTTGTTATATCCATCATTCGTCTCATATATCTAAATATTATAATCGTCATTAATTAATATTTTTTTCCACTGCCCAAAAAGCAAAAAAAATTAATGGACCAATACGCTAGTAATTTCAATGTTTTTTACCCGCTCAATTAAAGAAAAAATTAATGAATTCATTTTTTAATTTTAAAAATAGTTTTTATTAACCTAAAAAAATTGAAAAATTAGTTGCCCATATTTTTAAATTTTCCTTTGGGTAATAAAAAAATATTTGAAACACACAGAAATTGTGAGTTAAATAAATAAAACACCTAGGTCTAAAAGTTGCATCTGTTTAACTTGGAACTCAAAGATTGAAACAAAGTCGAAACTCCTCAACAATTTTATTTTTAATTTAGAGTACTTTAAATGTGGGTATGCACTTAATTATCTCTTATGTCTAGCTAAAAAAAAAACCTTAACAAAATTTTAAAAGGTTATTTTTTTATTATTCCTATTAAATAAAAAATTTAATGAGCCATTATTCTTATAATTTGAAACTTAACCCACTTAAAAAAAAAAATTTAATGAGCCTATATTCTAATAAAATGAAACTTTTTTATTAGCTCAACTTAGATTAAAAATTAGTTGCTGAATTTTTTTTTATTTTAAGAATTTAAAAAAAATTAAATTGTGAGCGAGGTACATAAAATACCTAAGTCTAGTTGTTATATCCATCATTCGTCTCATATATCTAAATATTATAATCGTCATTGATTAATATTTTTTTCCATGGCCCAAAAAGCAAAAAAAATTAATGGACCAATACGCTAGTAATTTCAATGTTTTTTTACAGGCTCAATTAAAGAGAAAATTAATGAATTCATATTTTAATTTTAAAAATTAGTTTTTATTAACCTAACAAAATTGAAAAATTAGTTGCCCATATTTTTAAATTTTCCTTTGGGTAATAAAAAAATATTTAAAACACACAGAAATTGTGAGTTAAATAAATAAAACACCTAGGTCTAAAAGTTGCATCTGTTTAATTTTGAACTCAAAGATTGAAACAAAGTTGAAACTCCTCAACAATTTTATTTTTAATTTAGAGTACTTTAAATGTGGGTATGCTCTTAATTATATCTTATGTCTAGCTAAAAAAAAACCTTAACAAAATTTAAAAGGTTATTTTTTTATTATTCCAATTAAATAAAAAATTTAATGAGTCATTATTCTTATAATTTGAAACTTAAACCACATAAAAAAAAAATTAATGAGCTGATATTCTGATAAAATGAAACTTTGTTATTAGCTCAAGTTAGATTTAAAATTAGTTCCTGAATTTTTTTTTATTTTAAGAATTTAAAAAAAATTAAATTGTGAGCGAGGTACATAAAATACCTAAGTCTAGTTGTTATATCCATCATTCGTCTCATATATCTAAATATTATAATCGTCATTGATTAATATTTTTTTCCACGGCCCAAAAAGCAAAAAAAATTAATGGACCAATACTCTAGTAATTTCAATGTTTTTTACAGGCTCAAATAAAGAAAAAATTAATGAATTCATTTTTTAATTTTAAAAACTAGTTTTTATTAACCTAAAAAATTAAAAAATTAGTTGCCCATATTTTTAAATTTTCCTTTGGGTAATAAAAAAATATTTAAAACACACAGAAATTGTGAGTTAAATAAATAAAACACCTAGGCCTAAAAGTTGCATCTGTTTAACTTGGAACTCAAAGATTGAAACAAAGTCGAAACTCCTCAACAATTTTATTTTTAATTTAGAGTACTTTAAATGTGGGTATGCACTTAATTATCTCTTATGTCTAGCTAAAAAAAAAACCTTAACAAAATTTTAAAAGGTTATTTTTTTATTATTCCAATTAAATAAAAAATTTAATGAGCCATTATTCTTATAATTTGAAACTTAACCCACTTAAAAAAAAAATTTAATGAGCCTATATTCTATTAAAATGAAACTTTTTTATCAGCTCAACTTAGATTAAAAATTAGTTGCTGAATTTTTTTTTTATTTTAAGAATTTAAAAAAAATTAAATTGTGAGCGAGGTACATAAAATACCTAAGTCTAGTTGTTATATCCATCATTCGTCTCATATATCTAAATATCATAATCGTCATTGATTAATATTTTTTTCCATGGCCCAAAAAGTAAAAAAAATTAATGGACCAATACGCTAGTAATTTTAATGTTTTTTACAGGCTCAATTAAAGAAAAAATTAATGAATTCATTTTTTAATTCTTAAAAATTAGTTTTTATTAACCTAACAAAATTGAAAAATTTGTTTCCCATGTGTTTTAAATTTTCCTTTGGGTAATAAAATAATATTTAAAAAATACACAAATTGTGAGTTAAATAAATAAAACACCTGGGTCAAAAAGTTGCGTCCGTTTAACATTGAACTCAAAGATTGAAACAAAGTAGAAACTCCTCAACAATTTTATTTTTAATTTAGAGTGCTTTAAATATGGGTATGCTCTTAATTGTCCCTTATGTCTAGGTAAAAAAAAAAAACTTAACAAAATTTAAAAAGGTTATTTTTTTATTATTCCAATTAAATAAAAAATTTAATGAGCCATTATTCTTATAATTTGAAACTTAACCCACATAAAAAAAATTAATGAGCCTATATTCTGATAAAATGAAACTTTTTTATTGGCTCAACTTAGAGTAAAAATTAGTTGCTAATTTTTTTTTAATTTAAGAATTTTAAAAAAATTAAATTGTGAGTGAGGTACATAAAACACCTAAGTCTAGTTGTTATATCCATCATTCGTCTCATATATCTAAATATTATAATCGTCTTTGATTAATATTTTTTTCCATGGCCCAAAAAGCAAAAAAAATTAATGGACCAATACGCTAGTAATTTCAACGTTTTTTGCAGGCTCAATTAAATAAAAAATTAATGAATTCATTTTTTAATTCTTAAAAATTATTTTTTATTAACCTAACAAAATTGAAAAATTACTTTCCCATATTTTTAAATTTTCCTTTCTGTAACAAAAAAATATTTAAAAAACACAGAAATTATGAGTTAAATAAATAAAACACCTAGGTCTAAAAGTTGCATCCATTTAACATGCAACTCAAAAATTGAAACAAAGCCGAAACTCCTCAATAATTTTATTTTTAATTTAGAGTACTTTAAATGTTGGTATACTCTTAATTGTCCCTTATGTCTAGCAAAAAAAAAAAAACCTTAACAAAATTTAAAAAGGTTATTTTTTTAATATTCGAATTAAATAAAAAATTTAATGAGCCATTATTCTTGTAATTTGAAACTTAACCAACCTAAAAAAAAATTTAAGGAGCCTATATTCTAATAAAATGAAACTTTTTTATTAGCTCAACTTAATTTAAAAATTGGTTGCTGAATTTTTTTTAATTTAAGAATTTAAAAAAAATTAAATCGTGAGCGAGGAGTATAGAATACCTAAGTCATCCGTCATTTGTCTCATACATCTAAATATTATAATCGTCATTTATTAATATTTTTTTTCATGGTCCGAAAAGCAAAAAAAATTAATGGACCAATACGCTAGTAATTTCAATGTTTTTTTTACAGGCTCAATTAAAGAAAAAATTAATGAATTCATATTTTAATTTTAAAAATTAGATTTTATTAACTTAACAAAATTGAAAAATTAGTTGCCCATATTTTTAAATTTTCCTTTGGGTAATAAAAAAATATTTAAAACACATAGAAATTGTGAGTTAAATAAATAAAACACCTAGGTCTAAAAGTTGCATCTGTTTAATTTTGAACTCAAAGATTGAAACAAAGTCGAAACTCCTCAACAATTTTATTTTTAATTTAGAGTACTTTAAATGTGAGTATGCACTTAATTATCTCTGATCTCTAGCTAAAAAAAAAACCTTAACAAAATTTAAAAAGGTTATTTTTTTATTATTCCAATTAAATAAAAAAATTAATGAGCCATTATTCTTATATTTTGAAACTTAACCCACTTAAAAAACAATTTAATGAGCCTATATTCGAATAAAATGAAACTTTTTTATTTGCTCAACTTAGATTAAAAATTGGTTGCTGAATTTTTTTTTATTTAAGAATTTAAAAAAAATTAAATTGTGAGCGAGGTACATAAAATACCTAAGTCTAGTTGTTATATCCATCATTCGTCTCATTTATCTAAATATTATAATCGTCATTGATTAATTTTTTTTTCCATGGCTCAAAAAAACAAAAAAAATTAATGGACCAATACTCTAGTAATTCAATATTTTTTACAAGCTCAATTGAACAAAAAATTAATGAATTCATATTTTAATTCTTAAAAATTAGTTTTTATTAACCTAACAAAATTGAAAAATTAGTTGCCCATATTTTTAAAATTTCCTTTGGGTAATTAAAGAAATATTTAAAAAACACACAAATTATGAGTTAAATAAATAAAACACTTAGGTCTAAAAGTTGCATCCGTGTAACATTGAACTCAAAGATTGAAACAAAGTCGAAACTCCTCAACAATTGTATTTTTAATTTAGATTACTTTAAATGTAGGTATGCCCTTAATTGTCTCTTATGTCTAGAAAAAAAAAAACTTAACAAATATTTAAAAGGTTCTTTTTTTATTATTCCAATTAAATAAAAAATTTAATTTAATGAGCCATTATTCTTATAATTTGAAACTTAACCCACATAAAAAAAAAAATTTAATGAGCCGATATTCTGATAAAATGAAACTTTTTTATTAGCTCAACTTAGATTAAAAATTAGTTGCTGAATTTTTTTTTATTTTAAGAATTTAAAAAAAATTAAATTGTGAGTGAGGTACATAAAATACCTAAGTCTAGTTGTTATATCCATCATTCGTCTCATATATCTAAATATTATAATCGTCATTGATTAATATTTTTTTCCACGGCCCAAAAAGCAAAAAAAATTAATGGACCAATACGCTAGTAATTTCAATGTTTTTTACAAGCTCAATTAAAGAAAAAATTAATGAATTCATTTTTTAATTTTAAAAACTAGTTTTTATTAACCTAACAAAATTGAAAAATTAGTTGCCCATATTTTTAAATTTCCTTTGGGTAATAAAAAAATATTTAAAACACACAGAAATTGTTAGTTAAATAAATAAAACACCTAGGTCTAAAAGTTGCATCTGTTTAACTTGGAACTCAAAGATTGAAACAAAGTCGAAACTCCTCAACAATTTTATTTTTAATTTAGAGTACTTTAAATGTGGGTATGCACTTAATTATCTCTTATGTCTAGCTAAAAAAAAAACCTTAACAAAATTTTAAAAGGTTATTTTTTTATTATTCCAATTAAATAAAAAATTTAATGAGCCATTATTCTTATAATTTGAAACTTAACCCACTTAAAAAAAAAATTTAATGAGCCTATATTCTAATAAAATGAAACTTTTTTATTAGCTCAACTTAGATTAAAAATTAGTTGCTGAATTTTTTTTTATTTTAAGAATTTAAAAAAAATTAAATTGTGAGCGAGGTACATAAAATACCTAAGTATAGTTGTTATATCCATCATTTGTCTCATATATCTAAATATTATAATCGTCATTGATTAATATTTTTTTCCATGGCCCAAAAAGCAAAAAAAATTAATGGACCAATACGCTAGTAATTTCAATGTTTTTTTACAGGCTCAATTAAAGAAAAAATTAATGAATTCATATTTTAATTTTAAAAATTAGTTTTTATTAACCTAACAAAATTGAAAAATTAGTTGCCCATATTTTTAAATTTTCCTTTGGGTAATAAAAAAATATTTAAAACACACAGAAATTGTGAGTTAAATAAATAAAACACCTAGGTCTAAAAGTTGCATCTGTTTAATTTTGAACTCAAAGATTGAAACAAAGTCGAAACTCCTCAACAATTTTATTTTTAATTTAGAGTACTTTAAATGTGGGTATGCTCTTAATTATATCTTATGTCTAGCTAAAAAAAAAACCTTAACAAAATTTAAAAAGGTTATTTTTTTATTATTCCAATTAAATAAATAATTTAATGAGCCATTATTCTTATAATTTGAAACTTAACCCACTTAAAAAAAAATTAATGAGCCTATATTCGAATAAAATGAAACTTTTTTATTAGCTCAACTTAGATTAAAAATTAGTTGCTGAATTTTTTTTTATTTAAGAATTTAAAAAAAATTAAATTGTGAGCGAGGTACATAAAATACCTAAGTCTAGTTGTTATATCCGTCATTCGTCTCATATATCTAAATATTATAATCGTCATTGATTAATATTTTTTTTCCATGGCTCAAAAAAGCAAAAAAAATTAATGGACCAATACTCTAGTAATTCAATGTTTTTTACAGGCTCAATTAAACAAAAAATTAATGAATTCATATTTTAATTCTTAAAAATTAGTTTTTATTAACCTAACAAAATTGAAAAATTAGTTGCCCATATTTTTAAAATTTCCTTTGGGTAATTAAAGAAATATTTAAAAAACACACAAATTATGAGTTAAATAAATAAAAGACTTAGGTCTAAAAGTTGCATCCGTGTAACATTGAACTCAAAGATTGAAACAAAGCCGAAACTCCTCAACAATTGTATTTTTAATTTAGAGTACTTTAAATGTAGGTATGCCCTTAATTGTCTCTTATGTCTAGAAAAAAAAAAACTTAACAAATTTTTAAAAGGTTATTTTTTTATTATTCCAATTAAATAAAAAATTTAATGAGCCATTATTCTTATAATTTGAAACTTAACCCACTTAAAAAAAAATTTAATGAGCCTATATTCGAATAAAATGAAACTTTTTTATTTGCTCAACTTAGATTAAAAATTGGTTGCTGAATTTTTTTTTATTTAAGAATTTAAAAAAAATTAAATTGTGAGCGAGGTACATAAAATACCTAAGTCTAGTTGTTATATCCGTCATTCGTCTCATATATCTAAATATTATAATCGTCATTGATTAATATTTTTTTTCCATGGCTCAAAAAAGCAAAAAAAATTAATGGACCAATACTCTAGTAATTCAATGTTTTTTACAGGCTCAATAAAAGAAAAAATTAATGAATTCATTTTTTAATTTTAAAAACTAGTTTTTATTAACCTAACAAAATTGAAAAATTAGTTGCCCATATTTTTAAATTTTCCTTTGGGTAATAAAAAAATATTTGAAACACACAGAAATTGTGAGTTAAATAAATAAAACACCTAGGTCTAAAAGTTGCATCTGTTTAACTTGGAACTCAAAGATTGAAACAAAGTCGAAACTCCTCAACAATTTTATTTTTAATTTAGAGTACGTTAAATGTGGGTATGTATAGACCCTTATTTTGTGATGAGTATGTGCATTGAGGCCGTGGGAAACCCGATGATGAAAAATTATATGACTGTAAGATATAATTGGAGGCATGGAGCTGAATTATTAATTCCGTGGCATGATCTTGAAAAAATAAAAATAATAATAAAGTTTTGGGAAAATTAATTTAATTAAATTTAAATAAAATTTTGTTTTGTTTAAATTTAATATGGGTAGTTCTTAAATGGATCTAATTAAGTTTAATTGGGCTCTATGGGCCTAAGAAAGCCTAGTTAGGAATTTTAAATAGGACCCATTTAATTATTTTCTAAAAATTAAAATAACAAATATCTCTCTCCTCCTTGGCCCCACTCTCTTCCTCACTCCCTATTGGTGTCAACCCCCTTTCCCCCTCTTTCTATTGGTTGGAACACCTCACCCATATTCCAGTCTCATCCAAATTCATCAATCCTAATCATTTAAGTTATCTGAACCTTATCACCTTAAGACTCCAAATCCTACCACACCTCTTCCTCACTCCCTATTGGTGCCTTCCATTTTTTTCTGTCTTCCTATTGGTTGAAACGCCTCACCCATATCCCAGTCTTATTCGAATTCTGCAATCGTAGTTGTTTAAGTCATCTAAACTTTATCACCCTAAGACTCCAAACCCTATCACACCTCTCCCCCAAAACCCTATAAATACCCTACTAGAGAAGGGAAGAGAGGATGATGGGGAGGAAAGAGGAAGAGAAAATTCAGAGCTATAAGAAATTTAGAGATATTTAAGATTCTTTGAGTTCTTCCTTATTTTTTTTCTTTTCTTCAAGAAGATTTTCATACAAGATTTCTGGAAGGTCAGTTTTTATTGTTTTCTTTTCAAAATCTATGCCACACAATTTTTTAATTTTATGCTCTTTGTCTTTAATTTATTTTATATGTTCATATAGATCATGTAATCATGTTTAATTTGAGGGGATACACAACTCTACACATGTTTAGTTTCTGTCTCTCGTACTTTTATTATTTTTCTTTATTTTCTTTATTTTTTATTACAAACAAAATTGGTAAGTAGCCCTAAGGTAAGTACCAAAGAGGTTATTTGCGCGGAGCTTATATGGAGCTAAACGGGAGTAAGCCAGGGATATCATTGCCATACTAGAAGAGAATACCCTTTTTAAAGGGTAGCTTGCCCCAATGGCAACTGCATTTATTAACAGGTAAGTAGCTCTAAACTTCTCAAACAACCATTGGCATGAAATTGTAGTAATAATAGAACTTTTATTTGGTAAATTAAAATTAACTTTGTTTTTAATTTAATTGACTTTTGCATGTAATTAATTTAAATAAATACTTTGTAAATTAAAATTAATCTTGTTTGTAAATTAAACTAACATTGGCATGTAAATAAATTTAATTTAATACTTGGTAATTGTAAAATAAATTTGCATGTTAGAAATCTTTATTAGGTTGTGATTGTTTGGGCCTTATGTGATATTAGAATAAATTACACATGTACATAATTAACTTAGTTTAATTATCCTTAGGGTAACTTGGTGAAAATTAATTAATTATGTTAAATAGAAACGTAGGGTTATTTGAAATTGAATTTGTTTGTAAATTAAATTCTCAATAATAAATTAATTTTAGTCATCTGGTAAATATCACTTAAATAATTAGCAACCCCATAGATAGGAATTACTTGTGCATGAAAATTGTGTGTAAACAACAATCCTTTTGTGAATTACTTGCGTGTGTAGGATTAGAATTGCATCTTTAGGGTAAAGTTTAATAAAAGAATAATAAACAAGACTTCTAGAAACATTAGTAGAGGACTGGCACTCGAATTAACGAGGTTAGACCAGGCGTAAGGGGTGCCTAACACCTTCCCCTTACGTACCCACTATCCCGAACCTAGACATTGGGCTATGGTAATGACGGTTGTGGAAACTCTGCAAGGAGTAAGTTGCCATCCATGACCCTCGGAAGAAACATCAATATGTCGGTTATTACCCGGGTGGCGACTCCTGTCTATCTATGCCTTCGTGGCATAAATCCTTAGTACCGTGGTAGTGTTATGGGAATACGGTACTTACCAGTGGTTTGATTCTATTAGGATTGTATGAAGTGCATGTCTAGGAAATGCTGTCTAAGGAGGTGGTACTTAAGTGAGACCATTGTGACTCCACCATCTTTCCTGGGCATTACCTGGTGCATTTTATATAATTTTAATGGATGATATTTCTCCTCACGCCCCCACCTCCACAGTTTGGCGACTCCACTGGGGATTAAATAGATAGTTACTCCAACATGTTTCTATTAGTCTAATATTATTCCTTTGTTAAACTTTTTGCATTGCACTACACTATCACACGGATCACCCTTACCCTTTTAGCCTCGTTAGTACTAGCCAAGGAGACCATGGTTCTACTCGAGCTATGACAAATTGGTGAATGCTAGCACCCCATGCCCGTACCTTCGAGTATATAAAAGAGCCACAGCTCCGGCCGTTGTGCTTAATGGACAAGCTCTCGCATGGGTGACCCTTTTCCTACCCAATAAAGCCCATGAGCCTTAGATTTCAACCCTAGGTACCCCGTAGATTTTTGTTGTGCTGGATTCGTATCCTTACTGTTCAAACCATAAGTTTTAGTGGTAGTTGAGATGAACCTAGGCCTATGCATAAACCCAATGTGTGTATAGGCCCAAGTCCATTTTAAAACCCATGTTAAGCAAGAGGATGCTTACTTATGGTTAAACTTTAAGGATACAAATCATTTGTTTATAGAGGAAAGGTCGTCCTGGACCACCTCCTGTTGGTGCGTCTAGTGTACCGTAGCCTAGGATAGAATTTTTTCCCTTATCCTACACGTGAGAGTTGAAGGTATAAGGGGGCGAAGATTTAGTTCTGGAGACATTCTTTTTGGTTTATCATTTAGTCTTTGGTCCGATTTTAGTTTGGTTTATATGGTCTGGTTTTGTTCAGTTTTGGTTCTATTGGTATGGTTCAGTTTTCATTTTGTAAAAGTAAAGGCAAAAAAAAAAAAAAAAAAAGAAGAAAATGGTCCATTCATGCATTGCATTCATGTACATAGCACACTTAGGTTAACCCTTAAATCCTATTTTTTTTTTTTTTAGCAAACATAGCCTCAAAACACATCAAAGAGACTTCCAATCAGGTCACTTGGGTTAGGGAAGGGAAGAGACTAGTAAGGATTTCACCAACACTACTTAAGATGGAAGAAACTATGGCCGTTCTTGATGAAATATTGAACGCCAAGATGTTTGAGCTAAAAGAGACAATTGTGGTCAACTTTAGAAAGAGGCCCCAAGGTAGGCTAATTAAGTGGCATTAAAGTTATTGAGGTTCAAATTATGTCTCACACCCCAAGAAGATTTTTTCTAATTCAGCCAACCCTTATCTGAAGTTTTGGAGCGTCTCAAAGTTCAAGACCTCCTATAGCTCTTAGCACCCAGACCATTCCCAAATCCACTCCCATCTAGCTATGATATCAACCAATGTTGCCAGTTCTACCAAGCCCACAGTCATGACACCGACTTATGCTTTCAATTTAAGTGTGATATCTAAGACCAAATTGATGCCAAAAGGATAATTGACCCAGAAAATCAACCCAAAAGCCTCATGCCTAGTCAAAATTTCCACTTACACTAGGTCTCTACATGATCTCCATCACCCCAAATAACCCTAACAGAATTATTGACTTTATCCAACCCATCCAAAAGCCCAATGAACTTATACAACCCATCCAAAAGCCCAGTGAACCTATCCAATCCATCCAAAAGCCCAATGAACCTCAGTCTATAATGGTTGTTGACATTTGTGATAATTCTAGCTATGATGAGCGTCCTTTGGATGTCTGGACTAATTCTGATGAGGAGATAGTTGCATTACAATTAGATGATTCAGTTCCACTATTGTCTGATTTTTAAGTTATTGGGATCTATGAAAACTTGATGGATCCAAAAGTGGTTACTGTGAAGAAAGGGATAAAATTTTTTTTTTCTGGCATGGGCCTAGGAAAAAGTATAGATGGGCTGGTGACTTTTCTTGAGATGAAGGGGCAAATCACGAGTCATGGTTTGGGCTATGAGCCAACAGAATAGGAAAAAGAGCCAAAACCTCCTAAGTTCTTGAAAGAGAGGGGTAATTACCTGGACATATGATTAGGGGTTACTACATGTGAAAGTGCTAAAGTAGAAAATCAGGACCATTGATCTAAGGACTGCATGGAAAGCTAAGCACCTAAAGTTGTACTCCTAAGTTTGAGTTTATTTTTTGTAATGCTCACAGTAGTGATACTGATGTTTCCAATTCTGATGTGCTTGATAAAGATTTTGAGGCAAAGATCAATAACATTCCCAATCCTTCTGCTTACTTGTTTGATGTTTATTCTAATGGGCATATGCATGGCATTCATAATCATTTAGAATTTATTTTTGTTAATGCATCAAAATCGATCTCTATTAATTTGGGTACACCAAATAATCCTAAAGACATTAAGTTAGCTGAAGATTTAACCCAAGAAGAAAGAGATAAATTTATAGCCTTGTTAACAAAGTACCAAGAAGCACATGCCTCGAGCTTAAAATCAGATGGTCGATTTCTAAGCCACGCTAGTGTCCCTATAGGAAAAGAGTGATCAAAAGTTGACTTAGCTAGTTATCCTAATGAAAAGTAAAATTTCGTGCTATGAAGGATTAATAGTAGCACATGTGGACCTAGAGAGAGAAGGAAAATGATATGAAGACATAAGGAGGTATCTGGAAGTGAGAAAATACTCACAATAAGCCAATAAAAGAGATAGAGCAATAATTCATAAATTAGCTGCTCAACTTACTTTGGCTGGGGGGCAATTCTACAAACTCTTATGTGTGATAGAAAAATAGGCTGAGTAAATAATGAAAGAAGTACATGCAGGAATGTGTGGTCCCCATATGAATGGAAAGGTTCTAGTTGGGAAAAAATGTTCAAAACATATAAGGATAGGGCTGAAAAACTCCCTTATGTTCTTTAAGGTTATCGTAATACTGCAAGGACATCCACGGGGGCAACCCCATTCTCTTTAGTGTATGGGACTAAAGTAGTGCTATCCATTAAGCAAGAGGTCAAATCCTTAAGAGTGATGCTAGAAGCTAAGATCCTAGAAAATGAGTGGGCCTAGAAGAGATATGAAGAACTAGCTTTGATTGATGAAAAGAGGATGTGAGCCTTGTATCATATGTAGGCTTATCAGAGGAAGATAGCTAGAGCCTTTAATAAGAAGGTGAAGCCATGAAAGATCAAAGAGGGAGACATGGTTTTAAAACAAGCTCAGCCCATCCCTTTTGATTTAAGAGGAAAGTTTACCCAAGCTAGGATGGTCCATACATAGTTAACAAGATCTTACCACAGTAAGAATATCATATCTGGATGGGAATGAATTTCAAGAACCAGTCAATTTAGACAGGCTTAAATGGTACTTTGTGTGAGATAGGCCCGCTAGGCTGAAAACCTGCAAAAGGTGGTCTAGGCAAAAGTAAAGGTCAAAAAAAAAAAAAAAGAAAAGAAAAGAAAAAATGCTAGATTGAAAACCTGCAAAAGGCAGTCTAGGCAAAAGGAGAGATGAGAGAAGATCTGGATGGAAAACCTAAAAAGGCCATTCGGCAGGTTATAAAGCTTATTTCTAACTTTGGAAGGTTAGAAATTTAGCAAAACTAAATGTAAGAGGGAGTAATGGTGTACCCGAATAAATAAAGAAGTTTTTATTGCATTAACTAGGAATGAATTTTATTTAATTATGATTGTGAATTTTGTGTCTTGAGAGATACATCAAATGATTAAGTACTTGAACTGCAATGTTTTGATTTAATCTATGTCTTATGAGTATGACAAGATAGGTGCTTGATATGGATGCCCTGGCAATTGTCCAATTAAAAAAAAAGGAAAAAAAAGGAGCTTGCTAGGTGGAAAACCCGAAAGGGCCGCTTAGGCAAAAGTTAGAGCAAGCCCGCTAAGATGAAAATCCAAAAGGACATTTCAGGCAAAAGTTAGGGCACAGAGAATGGAGTTCATGAAAGAGAAATGAGTCAAGATAGAAACCATGGGGGGAGAGAAGAAAAAAGAAAAATCAGAGAGAAATTGTATTATGACCTTAAGGAAGTCTTTTTTGGTGAACAATTCTTCTAAAAAACTTTAAGGCTATAAGAAAGTTTTTGCAAAAAGAGATCCCCCAGAGGACTAAGTTTTTTTTTTTAGAATCTTTAGTAAAATCAGCATGCCCATGATAGGAAGTAGCATACAAGAAACATAAAAATCAGAGAGAATTTTGAGACCCAATCATTCTAAATTTTTCAAATCATGACAGATATTTTTTGGTAAGTCCTTAGACTTTGTTTAGGGCGCATGACATCGTTGTGTAAGGTATAGAAGAACATGCATCAACATGTCACCTGTGGGTGTGTAAGGCGTAGAAAAACATGCATCACCACAGTTTCAAGTGTCGAACTACGAGGGGGTCTGATTCCTCCTCAGGATAGTGAGGGGGATACGTAGGTAGTTTAGGACCGCGATCCTAAATATGAACCCACAACATTTCATGACAGATGTTTTTTGGTAAGTCCTTAGACGTTGTTTAGGGCACATGGCATAGTTGTGTAAGGCGTAGAAGAACACGCATCAACATGTCACCTGTAGGTGTGTAAGGCGTAGAAGAACATGCATCACCACAGTTTCAAGTGTCGAACTACGAGTGGGTCTGATTCTTCCTCAGGATAATGAGGGGGATACGTAGGTAGTTTAGGACCGCGATCCTAAATACGAACCCACAACATTTCATGACAGATTTTTTTGGTAAGTCCTTAGACGTTGTTTAGGGCACATGGCATAGTTGTGTAAGGCGTAGAAGAACACGCATCAACATGTCACCTGTAGGTGTGTAAGGCGTAGAAGAACATGCATCACCACAGTTTCAAGTGTCGAACTACGAGTGGGTCTAATTCTTCCTCAGGATAATGAGGGGGATACGTAGGTAGTTTAGGACTGCGGTCCTAAATACGAATCCACAACATTTTAAATCACATAGTTGCCATTGTCATGAGATCGTAGCTAGCATGACACAGAGTATATCGACAGAGCAAGATGCACTCAATTTTCACATGACACAGTTATCACTGTTATGAGACTGTAGCTAGTCTCATGACGCAGAGTGTATCGACAGAGCAAGATACACTCATTTTTCACATGACACAGTTATTACTGTTATGAGACCGTAGCTAATCTCATAACATAGAGTATGTCGACCGAGCAAGATATACTTGATCCTCATAGCCAATGTTTCATAGTTATTAGAAATTTGAGTTTCACTTTGACAAAACTTGAGCAATGCTTTCGCATTGATTTCAACTTTCGCCAAAGTGGGGGGCAAACTGTAGACCCTTATTTTGTGATGAGTATGTGCATTGAGGCCGTGGGAAACCCGATGATGAAAAATTATATGACTGTAAGATATAATTGGAGGCATGGAGCTGAATTATTAATTCCGTGGCATGATCTTGAAAAAATAAAAATAATAATAAAGTTTTGGGAAAATTAATTTAATTAAATTTAAATAAAATTTTTTTTGTTTAAATTTAATATGGGTAGTTCTTAAATGGATCTAATTAAGTTTAATTGGGCTCTATGGGCCTAAGAAAGCCTACTTAGGAATTTTAAATAGAACCCATTTAATTATTTTCTAAAAATTAAAATAACAAATATCTCTCTCCTCCTTGGCCCCACTCTCTTCCTCACTCCCTATTGGTGTCACCCCCTTTCCCCCTCTTTCTATTGGTTGGAACACCTCACCCATATTCCAGTCTCATCCAAATTCATCAATCCTAATCATTTAAGTTATCTGAACCTTATCACCTTAAGACTCCAAATCCTACCACACCTCTTCCTCACTCCCTATTGGTGCCTTCCATTTTTTTCTGTCTTCCTATTGGTTGAAACGCCTCACCAATATCCTAGTCTTATTCGAATTCTGCAATCATAGTTGTTTAAGTCATCTAAGCTTTATCACCCTAAGACTCCAAACCCTATCACACCTCTCCCCCAAAACCCTATAAATACCCTACTAGAGAAGGGAAGAGAGGATGATGGGGAGGAAAGAGGAAGAGAAAATTCAGAGCTATAAGAAATTTAGAGATATTTAAGATTCTTTGAGTTCTTCCTTATTTTTTTTCTTTTCTTCAAGAAGATTTTCATACAAGATTTCTGGAAGGTCAGTTTTTATTGTTTTCTTTTCAAAATCTATGCCACACAATTTTTTAATTTTATGCTCTTTGTCTTTAATTTATTTTATATGTTCATATAGATCATGTAATCATGTTTAATTTGAGGGGATACACAACTCTGCACATGTTTAGTTTTTGTCTCTCGTACTTTTATTATTTTTCTTTATTTTCTTTATTTTTTATTACAAACAAAATTGGTAAGTAGCCCTAAGGTAAGTACCAAAGAGGGTATTTGCGCGGAGCTTATATGGAGCTAAACGGGAGTAAGCCAGGGATCTCATTGCCATACTAGAAGAGAATACCCTTTTTAAAGGGTAGCTTGCTCCAATGGCAACTGCATTTATTAACAGGTAAGTAGCTCTAAACTTCTCAAACAACCATTGGCATGAAATTGTTGTAATAATAGAACTTTTATTTGGTAAATTAAAATTAACTTTGTTTTTAATTTAATTGACTTTTGCATGTAATTAATTTAAATAAATACTTTGTAAATTAAAACTAATCTTGTTTGTAAATTAAACTAACATTGACATGTAAATAAATTTAATTTAATACTTGGTAATTGTAAAATAAATTTGCATGTTAGAAATCTTTATTAGGTTGTGATTGTTTGGGCCTTATGTGATATTAGAATAAATTACACATGTACATAATTAACTTAGTTTAATTATCCTTAGGGTAACTTGGTGAAAATTAATTAATTATGTTAAATAGAAACGTAGGGTTATTTGAAATTTAATTTGTTTATAAATTAAATTCTCAATAATAAATTAATTTTAGTCATCTGGTAAATATCACTTAAATAATTAGCAACCCCATAGATAGGAATTACTTGTGCATGAAAATTGTGTGTAAACAACAATCCTTTTGTGAATTACTTGCGTGTGTAGGATTAGAATTGCATCTTTAGGGTAAAGTTTAATAAAAGAATAATAAACAAGACTTCTAGAAACATTAGTAGAGGACTGGCACTCGAATTAACGAGGTTAGACCAGGCGTAAGGGGTGCCTAACACCTTCCCCTTACGTACCCACTATCCCGAACCTAGACATTGGGCTATGGTAATGACGGTTGTGGAAACTCTGCAAGGAGTAAGTTGCCATCCATGACCCTCGGAAGAAACACTGAATATGTCCCGGTTATTACCCGGGTGGCGACTCCTGTCTATCTATGCCTTCGTGGCATAAATCCTTAGTACCGTGGTAGTGTTATGGGAAGACGGTACTTACCAGTGGTTTGATTCTATTAGGATTGTATGAAGTGCATGTCTAGGAAATGCTGTCTAAGGAGGTGGTACTTAAGTGAGACCATTGTGACTCCACCATCTTTCCTGGGCATTACCTGGTGCATTTTATATAATTTTAATGGATGATATTTCGCCTCACGCCCCCACCTCCACAGTATGCACTTAATTATCTCTTATGTCTAGCTAAAAGAAAAACCTTAACAAAATTTTAAAAGGTTATTTTTTTATTATTCCTATTAAATAAAAAATTTAATGAGCCATTATTCTTATAGTTTGAAACTTTACCCACTTAAAAAAAAAATTTAATGAGCCTATATTCTAATAAAATGAAACTTTTTTATTAGCTCAACTTAGATTAAAAATTAGTTGTTGAATTTTTTTTATTTTAAGAATTTTAAAAAAATTAAATTGTGAGCGAGGTACATAAAATACCTAAGTCTAGTTGTTATATCCATCATTCGTCTCATATATCTAAATATTATAATCGTCATTGATTAATATTTTTTTCCATGGCCCAAAAAGCAAAAAAAATTAATGGACCAATACGCTAGTAATTTCAATGTTTTTTTACAGGCTCAATTAAAGAGAAAATTAATGAATTCATATTTTAATTTTAAAAATTAGTTTTTATTAACCTAACAAAATTGAAAAATTAGTTGCCCATATTTTTAAATTTTCCTTTGGGTAATAAAAAAATATTTAAAACACACAGAAATTGTGAGTTAAATAAATAAAACACCTAGGTCTAAAAGTTGCATCTGTTTAATTTTGAACTCAAAGATTGAAACAAAGTCGAAACTCCTCAACAATTTTATTTTTAATTTAGAGTACTTTAAATGTGGGTATGCTCTTAATTATATCTTATGTCTAGCTAAAAAAAAAACTTAACAAAATTTTAAAAGGTTATTTTTTTATTATTCCAATTAAATAAATAATTTAATGAGCCATTATTCTTATAATTTGAAACTTAACCCACTTAAAAAAAAAATTAATGAGCCTATATTCAAATAAAATGAAACTTTTTTATTAGCTCAACTTAGATTAAAAATTAGTTGCTGAATTTTTTTTTATTTAAGAATTTAAAAAAAATTAAATTGTGAGCGAGGTACATAAAATACCTAAGTCTAGTTGTTATATCCGTCATTCGTCTCATATATCTAAATATTATAATCGTCATTGATTAATATTTTTTTTCCATGGCTCAAAAAAGCAAAAAAAATTAATGGACCAATACTCTAGTAATTCAATGTTTTTTACAGGCTCAATTAAACAAAAAATTAATGAATTCATATTTTAATTCTTAAAAATTAGTTTTTATTAACCTAACAAAATTGAAAAATTAGTTGCCCATATTTTTAAAATTTCCTTTGGGTAATTAAAGAAATATTTAAAAAACACACAAATTATGAGTTAAATAAATAAAAGACTTAGGTCTAAAAGTTGCATCCGTGTAACATTGAACTCAAAGATTGAAACAAAGCCGAAACTCCTCAACAATTGTATTTTTAATTTAGAGTACTTTAAATGTAGGTATGCCCTTAATTGTCTCTTATGTCTAGAAAAAAAAAACTTAACAAATTTTTAAAAGGTTATTTTTTTATTATTCCAATTAAATAAAAAATTTAATGAGCCATTATTCTTATAATTTGAAACTTAACCCACTTAAAAAAAAATTTAATGAGCCTATATTCGAATAAAATGAAACTTTTTTATTTGCTCAACTTAGATTAAAAATTGGTTGCTGAATTTTTTTTATTTAAGAATTTAAAAAAAATTAAATTGTGAGCGAGGTACATAAAATACCTAAGTCTAGTTGTTATATCCGTCATTCGTCTCATATATCTAAATATTATAATCGTCATTGATTAATATTTTTTTTCCATGGCTCAAAAAAGCAAAAAAAATTAAAGGACCAATACTCTAGTAATTCAATGTTTTTTACAGGCTCAATTAAAGAAAAAATTAATGAATTCATTTTTTAATTTTAAAAACTAGTTTTTATTAACCTAACAAAATTGAAAAATTAGTTGCCCATATTTTTAAATTTTCCTTTGGGTAATAAAAAAATATTTAAAACACACAGAAATTGTGAGTTAAATAAATAAAACACCTAGGTCTAAAAGTTGCATCTGTTTAACTTGGAACTCAAAGATTGAAACAAAGTCGAAACTCCTCAACAATTTTATTTTTAATTTAGAGTACTTTAAATGTGGGTATGCACTTAATTATCTCTTATGTCTAGCTAAAAAAAAAACCTTAACAAAATTTTAAAAGGTTATTTTTTTATTATTCCAATTAAATAAAAAATTTAATGAGCCATTATTCTTATAATTTGAAACTTAACCCACTTAAAAAAAAATTTAATGAGCCTATATTCTAATAAAATGAAACTTTTTTATTAGCTCAACTTAGATTAAAAATTAGTTGCTGAATTTTTTTCTATTTTAAGAATTTAAAAAAAATTAAATTGTGAGCGAGGTACATAAAATACCTAAGTCTAGTTGTTATATCCATCATTCGTCTCATATATCTAAATATTATAATCGTCATTGATTAATATTTTTTTCCATGGCCCAAAAAGCAAAAAAAATTAATGGACCAATACGCTAGTAATTTCAATGTTTTTTACAGGCTCAATTAAAGAAAAAATTAATGAATTCATTTTTTAATTTTAAAAACTAGTTTTTATTAACCTAACAAAATTGAAAAATTAGTTGCCCATATTTTTAAATTTTCCTTTGGGTAATAAAAAAATATTTAAAACACACAGAAATTGTGAGTTAAATAAATAAAACACCTAGGTCTAAAAGTTGCATCTGTTTAACTTGGAACTCAAAGATTGAAACAAAGTCGAAACTCCTCAACAATTTTATTTTTAATTTAGAGTACTTTAAATGTGGGTATGCTCTTAATTGTCTCTTATGTCTAGAAAAAAAAACCTTAAAAAAATTTAAAAGGTTTATTTTTTTATTATTCCAATTAAATAAATAATTTAATGAGCCATTATTCTTATAATTTGAAACTTAACCCACTTAAAAAAAAATTTAATGAGCCTATATTCTAATAAAATGAAACTTTTTTATTAGCTCAACTTAGATTAAAAATTAGTTGCTGAATTTTTTTTTATTTAAGAATTTAAAAAAAATTAAATTGTGAGCGAGGTACATAAAATACCTAAGTCTAGTTGTTATATCCGTCATTCGTCTCATATATCTAAATATTATAATCGTCATTGATTAATATTTTTTTTCCATGGCTCAAAAAAGCAAAAAAAATTAATGGACCAATACTCTAGTAATTCAATGTTTTTTACAGGCTCAATTAAACAAAAAATTAATGAATTCATATTTTAATTCTTAAAAATTAGTTTTTATTAACCTAACAAAATTGAAAAATTAGTTGCCCATATTTTTAAAATTTCCTTTGGGTAATAAAAGAAATATTTAAAAAACACACAAATTGTGAGTTAAATAAATAAAACACCTAGGTCTAAAAGTTGCATCTGTTTAACTTGGAACTCAAAGATTGAAACAAAGTCGAAACTCCTCAACAATTTTATTTTTAATTTAGAGTACTTTAAATGTGGGTATGCTCTTAATTGTCTCTTATGTCTAGAAAAAAAAAAACCTTAACAAAATTTAAAAAGGTTATTTTTTTATTATTCCAATTAAATAAATAATTTAATGAGCCATTATTCTTATAATTTGAAACTTAACCCACTTAAAAAAAAAATTTAATTAGCCTATATTCTAATAAAATGAAATTTTTTATTAGCTCAACTTAGATTAAAAATTAGTTGCTGAATTTTTTTTATTTAAGAATTTAAAAAAAATTAAATTGTGAGCGAGGTACATAAAATACCTAAGTCTAGTTGTTATATCCGTCATTCGTCTCATATATCTAAATATTATAATCGTCATTGATTAATATATTTTTCCATATACCAAAAAGCAAAAAAAAATTAATTTACCATTACGCTAGTACTTTCAATGTTTTTTACAGTCTCAATTAAACAAAAAAATAATGAATTCATATTTTATTTCCTAAAAATTAGTTTTTATTAAACAAACAAAATTGAAACATTAGTTTCCCATCTTTTTAAAATTTCCTTTTGTTAATTAAAAAAATATTTAAAAAACACACAAATTGTGAGTTAAATAAATAAAATACTAAGGTCTAAAAGTTGCGTCCGTTTAACATTGAACTCAAAGATTGAAACAAAGTAGAAACTTCTCAACAATTTTATTTTTAATTTAGAGTACTTTAAATGTGGGTATGCTCTTAATTGTCTCTTATGTCTAGCTAAAAAAAAAAACCTTAACAAAATTTTAAAAATTTATTTTTTAATTATTCCAATTAAATAAAAAAATTTAATGAGCCTTTATTCTTATAATTTGAAACTTAACCCACTAAAAAAAAAAATTTAATGAGCCTATATTCAAATAAAATGAAACTTTTTTATTAGCTCAACTTAGATTAAAAATTAGTTGCTGAATTTTTTTTTATTTAAGAATTTAAAAAAAATTAAATTGTGAGCGAGGTACATAAAATACCTAAGTCTAGTTGTTATATCCGTCATTCGTCTCATATATCTAAATATTATAATCGTCATTGATTAATATTTTTTTTCCATGGCTCAAAAAAGCAAAAAAAATTAATGGACCAATACTCTAGTAATTCAATGTTTTTTACAGGCTCAATTAAACAAAAAATTAATGAATTCATATTTTAATTCTTAAAAATTAGTTTTTATTAACCTAACAAAATTGAAAAATTAGTTGCCCATATTTTTAAAATTTCCTTTGGGTAATTAAAGAAATATTTAAAAAACACACAAATTATGAGTTAAATAAATAAAAGACTTAGGTCTAAAAGTTGCATCCGTGTAACATTGAACTCAAAGATTGAAACAAAGCCGAAACTCCTCAACAATTGTATTTTTAATTTAGAGTACTTTAAATGTGCGTATGCACTTAATAGATACCTTATGTCTAGCTAAAAAAAACTTAACAAATTTTTAAAAGGTTATTTTTTTATTATTCCAATTAAATAAAAAATTTAATGAGCCATTATTCTTATAATTTGAAACTTAACCCACATAAAAAAAAATTAATGAGCTGATATTCTGATAAAATGAAACTTTGTTATTAGCTCAACTTAGATTAAAAATTAGTTGCTGAATTTTTTTTTATTTTAAGAATTTAAAAAAAATTAAATTGTGAGCGAGGTACATAAAATACCTAAGTCTAGTTGTTATATCCATCATTCGTCTCATATATCTAAATATTATAATCGTCATTGATTAATATTTTTTTCCACGGCCCAAAAAGCAAAAAAAATTAATGGACCAATACGCTAGTAATTTCAATGTTTTTTACAGGCTCAATTAAAGAAAAAATTAATGAATTCATATTTTAATTCTTAAAAATTAGTTTTTATTAACCTAACAAAATTGAAAAATTAGTTGCCCATTTTTTTAAAATTTCCTTTGGGTAAATAAAGAAATATTTAAAAAACACACAAATTGTAAGTTAAATAAATAAAACACCTAGGTTTAAAAGTTGCATCCGTTTAACATTGAACTTAAAGACTAAAAAAAAGTCGAAACTCCTCAACAATTTAATTTTTAATTTAGAGTACTTTAAATGTGGGTATGCTCTTAATTATATCTTATGTCTAGCTAAAAAAAAAACCTTAACAAAATTTAAAAAGGTTATTTTTTTATTATTCCAATTAAATAAATAATTTAATGAGCCATTATTCTTATAATTTGAAACTTAACCCACTTAAAAAAAAATTTAATGAGCCTATATTCAAATAAAATGAAACTTTTTTATTAGCTCAACTTAGATTAAAAATTAGTTGCTGAATTTTTTTTTATTTAAGAATTTAAAAAAAATTAAATTGTGAGCGAGGTACATAAAATACCTAAGTCTAGTTGTTATATCCGTCATTCGTCTCATATATCTAAATATTATAATCGTCATTGATTAATATTTTTTTTCCATGGCTCAAAAAAGCAAAAAAAATTAATGGACCAATACTCTAGTAATTCAATGTTTTTTACAGGCTCAATTAAACAAAAAATTAATGAATTCATATTTTAATTCTTAAAAATTAGTTTTTATTAACCTAACAAAATTGAAAAATTAGTTGCCCATATTTTTAAAATTTCCTTTGGGTAATTAAAGAAATATTTAAAAAACACACAAATTGTGAGTTAAATAAATAAAACACCTAGGTCTAAAAGTTGCATCCGTTTAACATTGAACTTAAAGATTGAAACAAAGTCGAAACTCCTCAACAATTTAATTTTTAATTTAGAGTACTTTAAATGTGGGTATGCTCTTAATTGTCTCTTATGTCTAGAAAAAAAAACCTTAACAAAATTTAAAAAGGTTATTTTTTTATTATTCCAATTAAATAAATAATTTAATGAGCCATTATTCTTATAATTTGAAACTTAACCCACTTAAAAAAAAATTTAATGAGCCTATATTCAAATAAAATGAAACTTTTTTATTAGCTCAACTTAGATTAAAAATTAGTTGCTGAATTTTTTTTTATTTAAGAATTTAAAAAAAATTAAATTGTGAGCGAGGTACATAAAATACCTAAGTCTAGTTGTTATATCCATCATTCGTCTCATATATCTAAATATTATAATCGTCATTGATTAATATTTTTTTCCATGGCCCAAAAAGCAAAAAAAATTAATGGACCAATACGCTAGTAATTTCAATGTTTTTTTACAGGCTCAGTTAAAGAAAAAATTAATGAATTCATATTTTAATTTTAAAAATTAGTTTTTATTAACCTAACAAAATTGAAAAATTAGTTGCCCATATTTTTAAATTTTCCTTTGGGTAATAAAAAAATATTTAAAACACACAGAAATTGTGAGTTAAATAAATAAAACACCAAGGTCTAAAAGTTGCATCCGTTTAACATTGAACTTAAAGATTGAAACAAAGTCGAAACTCCTCAACAATTTAATTTTTAATTTAGAGTACTTTAAATGTGGGTATGCTCTTAATTGTCTCTTATGTCTAGAAAAAAAAAACCTTAACAAAATTTAAAAAGGTTATTTTTTTTTATTCCAATTAAATAAATAATTTAATGAGCCATTATTCTTATAATTTGAAACTTAACCCACTTCAAAAAAAATTTAATGAGCCTATATTCAAATAAAATGAAACTTTTTTATTAGCTCAACTTAGATTAAAAATTAGTTGCTGAATTTTTTTTTATTTAAGAATTTAAAAAAAATTAAATTGTGAGCGAGGTACATAAAATACCTAAGTCTAGTTGTTATATCCGTCATTCGTCTCATATATCTAAATATTATAATCGTCATTGATTAATATTTTTTTTCCATGGCTCAAAAAAGCAAAAAAAATTAATGGACCAATACTCTAGTAATTCAATGTTTTTTACAGGCTCAATTAAACAAAAAATTAATGAATTCATATTTTAATTCTTAAAAATTAGTTTTTATTAACCTAACAAAATTGAAAAATTAGTTGCCCATATTTTTAAAATTTCCTTTGGGTAATTAAAGAAATATTTAAAAAACACACAAATTGTGAGT
Organism: Hevea brasiliensis; assembly: GCF_030052815.1. Taxonomy (NCBI): domain Eukaryota; kingdom Viridiplantae; phylum Streptophyta; class Magnoliopsida; order Malpighiales; family Euphorbiaceae; genus Hevea; species Hevea brasiliensis. The sequence continues at coordinate 20,638,901 of NC_079507.1, forward strand.
TAAATAAATAAAACACCTAGGTCTAAAAGTTGCATCCGTTTAACATTGAACTTAAAGACTAAAAAAAAGTCGAAACTCCTCAACAATTTAATTTTTAATTTAGAGTACTTTAAATGTGGGTATGCTCTTAATTGTCTCTTATGTCTATCTAAAAAAAAAAACTTAACAAAATTTTAAAAGGTTATTTTTTTATTATTCCAATTAAATAAATAATTTAATGAGCCATTATTCTTATAATTTGAAACTTAACCCACTTAAAAAAAAATTTAATGAGCCTATATTCTAATAAAATGAAACTTTTTTATTAGCTCAACTTAGATTAAAAATTAGTTGCTGAATTTTTTTCTATTTTAAGAATTTAAAAAAAATTAAATTGTGAGCGAGGTACATAAAATACCTAAGTCTAGTTGTTATATCCATCATTCGTCTCATATATCTAAATATTATAATCGTCATTGATTAATATTTTTTTCCATGGCCCAAAAAGCAAAAAAAATTAATGGACCAATACGCTAGTAATTTCAATGTTTTTTTACAGGCTCAGTTAAAGAAAAAATTAATGAATTCATATTTTAATTTTAAAAATTAGTTTTTATTAACCTAACAAAATTGAAAAATTAGTTGCCCATATTTTTAAATTTTCCTTTGGGTAATAAAAAAATATTTAAAACACACAGAAATTGTGAGTTAAATAAATAAAACACCTAGGTCTAAAAGTTGCATCTGTTTAACTTGGAACTCAAAGATTGAAACAAAGTCGAAACTCCTCAACAATTTTATTTTTAATTTAGAGTACTTTAAATGTGGGTATGCACTTAATTATCTCTTATGTCTAGCTAAAAAAAAAACCTTAACAAAATTTAAAAAGGTTATTTTTTTATTATTCCAATTAAATAAATAATTTAATGAGCCATTATTCTTATAATTTGAAACTTAACCCACTTAAAAAAAAATTTAATGAGCCTATATTCAAATAAAATGAAACTTTTTTATTAGCTCAACTTAGATTAAAAATTAGTTGCTGAATTTTTTTTTATTTAAGAATTTAAAAAAAATTAAATTGTGAGCGAGGTACATAAAATACCTAAGTCTAGTTGTTATATCCGTCATTCGTCTCATATATCTAAATATTATAATCGTCATTGATTAATATTTTTTTTCCATGGCTCAAAAAAGCAAAAAAAATTAATGGACCAATACTCTAGTAATTCAATGTTTTTTACAGGCTCAATTAAACAAAAAATTAATGAATTCATATTTTAATTCTTAAAAATTAGTTTTTATTAACCTAACAAAATTGAAAAATTAGTTGCCCATATTTTTAAAATTTCCTTTGGGTAATTAAAGAAATATTTAAAAAACACACAAATTATGAGTTAAATAAATAAAACACCTAGGTCTAAAAGTTGCATCCGTTTAACATTGAACTTAAAGACTAAAAAAAAGTCGAAACTCCTCAACAATTTAATTTTTAATTTAGAGTACTTTAAATGTGGGTATGCTCTTAATTGTCTCTTATGTCTAGAAAAAAAAAACCTTAACAAAATTTAAAAAGGTTATTTTTTTATTATTCCAATTAAATAAATAATTTAATGAGCCATTATTCTTATAATTTGAAACTTAACCCACTTAAAAAAAATTTAATGAGCCTATATTCTAATAAAATGAAACTTTTTTATTAGCTCAACTTAGATTAAAAATTAGTTGCTGAATTTTTTTTATTTAAGAATTTAAAAAAAATTAAATTGTGAGCGAGGTACATAAAATACCTAAGTCTAGTTGTTATATCCATCATTCGTCTCATATATCTAAATATTATAATCGTCATTGATTAATATTTTTTTCCACGGCCCAAAAAGCAAAAAAAATTAATGGACCAATACTCTAGTAATTTCAATGTTTTTTACAGGCTCAATTAAAGAAAAAATTAATGAATTCATTTTTTAATTTTAAAAACTAGTTTTTATTAACCTAACAAAATTGAAAAATTAGTTGCCCATATTTTTAAATTTTCCTTTGGGTAATAAAAAAATATTTAAAACACACAGAAATTGTGAGTTAAATAAATAAAAGACTTAGGTCTAAAAGTTGCATCCGTGTAACATTGAACTCAAAGATTGAAACAAAGTCGAAACTCCTCAACAATTTTATTTTTAATTTAGAGTACTTTAAATGTGGGTATGCACTTAATTATCTCTTATGTCTAGCTAAAAAAAAAACCTTAACAAAATTTTAAAAGGTTATTTTTTTATTATTCCAATTAAATAAAAAATTTAATGAGCCATTATTCTTATAATTTGAAACTTAACCCACTTAAAAAAAAATTTAATGAGCCTATATTCGAATAAAATGAAACTTTTTTATTTGCTCAACTTAGATTAAAAATTGGTTGCTGAATTTTTTTTTATTTAAGAATTTAAAAAAAATTAAATTGTGAGCGAGGTACATAAAATACCTAAGTCTAGTTGTTATATCCGTCATTCGTCTCATATATCTAAATATTATAATCGTCATTGATTAATATTTTTTTTCCATGGCTCAAAAAAGCAAAAAAAATTAATGGACCAATACTCTAGTAATTCAATGTTTTTTACAGGCTCAATTAAACAAAAAATTAATGAATTCATATTTTAATTCTTAAAAATTAGTTTTTATTAACCTAACAAAATTGAAAAATTAGTTGCCCATATTTTTAAAATTTCCTTTGGGTAATTAAAGAAATATTTAAAAAACACACAAATTGTGAGTTAAATAAATAAAACACCTAGGTCTAAAAGTTGCATCCGTTTAACATTGAACTTAAAGACTAAAAAAAAGTCGAAACTCCTCAACAATTTAATTTTTAATTTAGAGTACTTTAAATGTGGGTATGCTCTTAATTGTCTCTTATGTCTATCTAAAAAAAAAAACTTAACAAAATTTTAAAAGGTTATTTTTTTATTATTCCAATTAAATAAATAATTTAATGAGCCATTATTCTTATAATTTGAAACTTAACCCACTTAAAAAAAAATTTAATGAGCCTATATTCTAATAAAATGAAACTTTTTTATTAGCTCAACTTAGATTAAAAATTAGTTGCTGAATTTTTTTTTATTTAAGAATTTAAAAAAAATTAAATTGTGAGCGAGGTACATAAAATACCTAAGTCTAGTTGTTATATCCGTCATTCGTCTCATATATCTAAATATTATAATCGTCATTGATTAATATTTTTTTTCCATGGCTCAAAAAAGCAAAAAAAATTAATGGACCAATACTCTAGTAATTCAATGTTTTTTACAGGCTCAATTAAAGAAAAAATTAATGAATTCATATTTTAATTCTTAAAAATTAGTTTTTATTAACCTAACAAAATTGAAAAATTAGTTGCCCATATTTTTAAAATTTCCTTTGGGTAATTAAAGAAATATTTAAAAAACACACAAATTGTGAGTTAAATAAATAAAACACCTAGGTCTAAAAGTTGCATCCGTTTAACATTGAACTTAGAGACTAAAAAAAAGTCGAAACTCCTCAACAATTTAATTTTTAATTTAGAGTACTTTAAATGTGGGTATGCTGTTAATTGTCACTTATGTCTAGAAAAAAAAAACTTAACAAATTTTTAAAAGGTTATTTTTTTATTATTCCAATTAAATAAAAAATTTAATGAGCCATTATTCTTATAATTTGAAACTTAACCCACTTAAAAAAAATTTAATGAGCCTATATTCGAATAAAATGAAACTTTTTTATTTGCTCAACTTAGATTAAAAATTAGTTGCTGAATTTTTTTTTATTTAAGAATTTAAAAAAAATTAAATTGTGAGCGAGGTACATAAAATACCTAAGTCTAGTTGTTATATCCGTCATTCGTCTCATATATCTAAATATTATAATCGTCATTGATTAATATTTTTTTTCCATGGCTCAAAAAAGCAAAAAAAATTAATGGACCAATACTCTAGTAATTTCAATGTTTTTTTACAGGCTCAATTAAAGAAAAAATTAATGAATTCATTTTTTAATTTTAAAAACTAGTTTTTATTAACCTAACAAAATTGAAAAATTAGTTGCCCATATTTTTAAATTTTCCTTTGGGTAATAAAAAAATATTTAAAACACACAGAAATTGTGAGTTAAATAAATAAAACACCTAGGTCTAAAAGTTGCATCCGTTTAACATTGAACTTAAAGACTAAAAAAAAGTCGAAACTCCTCAACAATTTAATTTTTAATTTAGAGTACTTTAAATGTGGGTATGCTCTTAATTGTCTCTTATGTCTAGAAAAAAAAAACCTTAACAAAATTTAAAAAGGTTATTTTTTTATTATTCCAATTAAATAAATAATTTAATGAGCCATTATTCTTATAATTTGAAACTTAACCCACTTAAAAAAAATTTAATGAGCCTATATTCAAATAAAATGAAACTTTTTTATTAGCTCAACTTAGATTAAAAATTAGTTGCTGAATTTTTTTTTATTTAAGAATTTAAAAAAAATTAAATTGTGAGCGAGGTACATAAAATACCTAAGTCTAGTTGTTATATCCGTCATTCGTCTCATATATCTAAATATTATAATCGTCATTGATTAATATTTTTTTTCCATGGCTCAAAAAAGCAAAAAAAATTAATGGACCAATACTCTAGTAATTCAATGTTTTTTACAGGCTCAATTAAACAAAAAATTAATGAATTCATATTTTAATTCTTAAAAATTAGTTTTTATTAACCTAACAAAATTGAAAAATTAGTTGCCCATATTTTTAAAATTTCCTTTGGGTAATTAAAGAAATATTTAAAAAACACACAAATTGTGAGTTAAATAAATAAAACACCTAGGTCTAAAAGTTGCATCCGTTTAACATTGAACTTAAAGACTAAAAAAAAGTCGAAACTCCTCAACAATTTAATTTTTAATTTAGAGTACTTTAAATGTGGGTATGCTCTTAATTGTCTCTTATGTCTAGAAAAAAAAAACCTTAACAAAATTTAAAAAGGTTATTTTTTTTTATTCCAATTAAATAAATAATTTAATGAGCCATTATTCTTATAATTTGAAACTTAACCCACTTAAAAAAAATTTAATGAGCCTATATTCAAATAAAATGGAACTTTTTTATTAGCTCAACTTAGATTAAAAATTAGTTGCTGAATTTTTTTTTATTTAAGAATTTAAAAAAAATTAAATTGTGAGCGAGGTACATAAAATACCTAAGTCTAGTTGTTATATCCGTCATTCGTCTCATATATCTAAATATTATAATCGTCATTGATTAATATTTTTTTCCATGGCCCAAAAAGCAAAAAAAATTAATGGACCAATACTCTAGTAATTCAATGTTTTTTACAGGCTCAATTAAACAAAAAATTAATGAATTCATATTTTAATTCTTAAAAATTAGTTTTTATTAACCTAACAAAATTGAAAAATTAGTTGCCCATATTTTTAAAATTTCCTTTGGGTAATTAAAGAAATATTTAAAAAACACACAAATTGTGAGTTAAATAAATAAAACACCTAGGCCTAAAAGTTGCACCCGTTTAACATTGAACTTAGAGACTAAAAAAAAGTCGAAACTCCTCAACAATTTAATTTTTAATTTAGAGTACTTTAAATTTGGGTATGCTCTTAATTGTCTCTTATGTCTAGAAAAAAAAACCTTAACAAAATTTAATGAGCCATTATTCTTATAATTTGAAACTTAACCCACAAAAAAAAAAAATTTAATGAGCCTATATTCTGATAATATGAAACTTTTTTATTAGCTCAACTTAGATTAAAAAATAGTTGCTGATTTTTTTTTATTTTAAGAATTTTAAAAAAAATTAAATTGTGAGCGAGGTACATAAAATACTTAAGTCTAGTTGTTATATCCGTCATTCGTCTCATATATCTAAATATTATAATCGTCATTGATTAATATTTTTTTTCCATGGCTCAAAAGAGCAAAAAAAATTAATGGACCAATACTCTAGTAATTTCAATGTTTTCTACAGGCTCAATTAAACAAAAAATTAATGAATTCATATTTTAATTCTTAAAAATTAGTTTTTATTAACCTAACAAAATTGAAAAATTAGTTGCCCATATTTTAAATTTTCCTTTGGGTAATAAAAAAATATTTAAAAAACACACAAATTATGAGTTAAATAAATAAAACACCAAGGTCTAAAAGTTGCGTCCGTTTAACATTGAACTCAAAGATTGAAACAAAGTAGAAACTCCTCAACAATTTTATTTTTAATTTAGAGTACTTTAAATGTGGGTATGCTCTTAATTGTCTCTTATGTCTAGCTAAAAAAAAAAAATCCTTAACAAAATTTAAAAAAGTTATTTTTTTATTATTCCAATTAAATAAAAATTTAATGAGATATTATTCTTATAATTTGAAACTTAACCCACTTAAAAAAAATTTAATGAGCCTATATTCAAATAAAATGGAACTTTTTTATTAGCTCAACTATGATTAAAAATTAGTTGCTGAATTTTTTATTTATTTAAGAATTTAAAAAAAATAAAATTGTGAGCGAGGTACATAAAATACCTAAGTCTAGTTGTTATATAAATCATTATTCTCATATATCTAAATATTATAATCGTCATTGATTAATATTTTTTTTCCATGGCTCAAAAGAGCAAAAAAAATTAATGGACCAATACTCTAGTAATTTCAATGTTTTCTACAGGCTCAATTAAACAAAAAATTAATGAATTCATATTTTAATTCTTAAAAATTAGTTTTTATTAACCTAACAAAATTGAAAAATTACTTGCCCATATTTTTAAAATTTCCTTTGGGTAATAAAAGAAATTTTTAAAAAATACACAAATTGTGAGTTAAATAAATAAAACACATAGGTCTAAAAGTTGCATCCGTTTAACATTGAACTTAAAGACTAAAAAAAAGTCGAAACTCCTCAACAATTTAATTTTTAATTTAGAGTACTTTAAATGTGGGTATGCTCTTAATTGTCTCTTATGTCTATCTAAAAAAAAAAACTTAACAAAATTTAAAAAGGTTATTTTTTTATTATTCCAATTAAATAAAAAATTTAATGAGCCATTATTCTTATAATTTGAAACTTAACCCACATAAAAAAAAATTAATGAGTCTATATTCTGATAAAATGAAACTTTTTTATTAGCTCAAGTTAGATTAAAAATTAATTACTGAATATTTTTTTATTTTAAGAATTTAAAAAAAATAAATTGTGAGCGAGGTACCTAAAATACCTATGTCTAGTTGTTATATTCGTCATTCGTCTCATATATCTAAATATTATATTCGTCATTCATTAATATTTTTTTCCATGCCCCAAAAAAGCAAAAAAAATTAATGGACCAATATTCTAGTAATTTCAATGTTTTTTACAGGCTCAATTAAACAAACAATTAATGAATTCATATTTTAATTTTTAAAAATTAGTTTTTATTAACCTAACAAAATTAGAAAATTAGTTGCCCATATTTTTAAAATTTCCTTTGGGTAATAAAAGAAATATTCAAAAAACACACAAATTTTGAGTTAAATAAATAAAACACCTAGGTCTAAAAGTTGCATCCGTGTAACATTGAACTCAAAGATTGAAACAAAGCTGAAACTCCTCAACAATTATATTTTTAATTCAAAGTACTTTAAATGTAGGTATGCTCTTAATTGTCTCTTATGTCTAGCAAAAAAAAAAAAACTTAACAAATTTCTAAAAGGTTATTTTTTTATTATTCCGAGTAAATAAAAAATTTAATGAGCCATTATTCTTATAATTTGAAACTTAACCCACTTAAAAAAAATATTTAATGAGCCTGTATTCTAATAAAATGAAAATTTTTTATTAGCTCAACTTGGATTAAAAATTAGTTGTTCAATTTTTTTTTTAATTTAAGAATTTAAAAAAAATTAAATTGTGAGGGAGATACATAAAATACCTAAGTCTTGTTGTTCTATCCGTCATTCGTCTCATATATCTAAATGTTGTAATCGTCATTGATTAATATTTTTTTCCATGGCCCAAAAAAGCAAAAAAATTGAAGGACCAGTATTCTAGTAATTTCAAAGTTTTTTATCAGCTCAATTAAACAAAAAATTAATGAATTCATTTTTTAATTCTTAAAAATTAGTTTTTATTAACCTAAAAAAATTGAAAAATTAGTTGCCTATATTTTTAAATTTTCATTTGGGTAATAAAAGATATATTTAAAAAATACACAAATTATGAGTTAAATAAATAAAACACCTAGGTCTAAAAGTTGCATCCGTTTAACATTGAACTCAAAGACTGAAAAAAAGTCAAAACTTCTCAACAATTTTATTTTTAATTTAGAGTACTTTAAATGTGGGTATACTCTTAATCGTCTCTTATGTCTAGCTAAAGAAAAAACCTTAACAAAATTTAAAAAGGTTACTTTTTTATTATTCCAATTAAATAAAAATTTAATGAGACATTATTCTTATAATTTAAAACTTAACCCACATTAAAAAAAAAAATTAATGAGCCTATATTCTAATAAATAAAACTTTTTTATTAGCTCAACTTAGATTAAAAATTGGTTGCTGAATTTTTTTTTAATTTAAGAATTTAAAAAAAATTAAATTGTGAGCGAGGAACATAAAATACCTAAGTCTAGTCGTTATATCCGTCATTCGTCCCATATATCTAAATGTTATAATCGTCATTAATTAATATATTTTTTTGTGGCTTTAAAAAGCAAAAAAAATTGCTGGACCAATACTCTAGTAATTTCAAATTTTTTTACAGGCTCTTAAACAAAAAATTAATGAATTCATTTTTTAATTTTTAAAAATTAGTTTTTATTAATCTAACAAAATTGAAAAATTAGTTGCCCATATTTTTAAATTTTCCTTTGGGTAATAAAAAAATATTTAAAAAATACAGAAATTGTGAGTTAAATAAGTAAAACACCTAGGTCTAAAAGTTGCATCCGTTTAACATTGAACTCAAAAATTGAAACAAAGCCGAGACTCCTCAACAATTTTATTTTTAATTTAGAGTACTTTAAATGTGTGTATGCTCTTAATTGTCTCTTATGTCTAGCAGAAAAAAACTTAACAAATTTTTAAAAGGTTATTTTTTTATTATTCCATTTAAATAAAATTTTTAATGAGCCATTGTTCTTGTAATTTGAAACTTAACCCACTTAAAAAAAAAATTAATGAGCCTATATTCTAAAAAAATGAAACTTTTTTATTAGCTCCACTTAGATTAAAAATTGGTTGCTGAATTTTTTTTTTTTAAATTAAGAATTTAGAAAAAATTAAATTGTGAGGGAGGTGCATAAAATACCTAAGTTTTGTTGTTATATCCGTCATTCGTCTCATATATCTAAATGTTATAATCGTCATTGATTAACATTTTTTTCCATGGCCCAAAAAAGAAAAAAAATTGAAGGACCAGTATTCTAGTAATTTCAAAGTTTTTTATCAGCTCAATTAAACAAAAAATTAATGAATTCATTTTTTAATTCTTAAAAATAAGTTTTTTTTTAACCTAACAAAATTGAAAAATTAGTTGCCCATATTTTTAAAATTTCCTTTGGGCAATAAAAGAAATATTTAAAAAATACACAAATTATGAGTTAAATAAATAAAACATCTAGGTCTAAAAGTTGCATCCGTGTAACATTGAACCAAAAGATTGAAACAAAGCCGAAACTCCTCAACAATTGAATTTTTAGTTTAGAGTACTTTAAATGTGGGTATGCTTTTAATTGTGTCTTATGTCTAGCAAAAAAAAAAAAACTTAACAAAATTTAAAAAGGTTATTTTTTATTATTCCAATTAAATAAAAATTTAATGAGCCATTATTCTTATAATTTGAAACCTAACCCACTTAAAAAAAAAAATTAATGAGCCTATATTCTGATAAAATGAAACTTTTTTATTAGCTCAACTTAGATTAAAAATTGGTTGCTGAATTTTTTTAAATTTAAGAATTTAAAAAAATTAAATTGTGAGCGAGGTACATAAAATACCTAAGTCTAGTTGTTATATTCGCCATTCGCCTCATATATCTAAATGTTGTAATAGTCATTGATTAATATTTTTTTTCGTGGCCCAAAAAAGCAAAAAAAATTAATGGACCAATATTCTAGTAATTTCAAAGTTTTTTATCGAATCAATTAAACAAACAATTAATGAATTCATATTTTAATTCCTAAAAATTAGTTTTTATTAATCTAACAAAATTGAAAAATTAGTTGTCCATATTTTTAAATTTTCCTGCCCATATTTTTAAATTTTCCTTTGGGTAATAAAAAAAATTTAAAAAACACAGAAATTGTGAGTTAAATAAATAAAACACCTAGGTTTAAATGTGCATCCGTTTAATATTGAACTCAAAGATTGAAACAAAGTTAAAACTCTTCAATAATTTTATTTTTGATTTAGAGTACTTTAAATGTGGGTATACTCTTAATTGTGTCTTATGTCTAGCCAAAAAAAAAACCCATAACAAAATATTCTAGTAATTTCAAAGTTTTTCACCGTCTCAATAAAATAAAAAATTAATGAATTCATATTTTAATTCTTAAAAATTAGCTTTCATTAACCTAACAAAATTGAAAAATTAGTTGCCCATATTTTTAAATTTTCCTTTGGGTAATAAAAAAATATTTAAAAAACACAGAAATTGTGAGTTAAATAAATAAAATACCAAGGTCTAAAAGTTGCATCCGTTTAACATTGAACTCAAAGATTGAAACAAAGTCGAAACTCCTCAACAATTTTATTTTTAATTTAGAGTACTTTAAATGTGGGTATGCTCTTAATTGTCTCTTCTGTCTACCTAAAGAAAAAAACCTTAACAAAATTTAAAAAGGTTATTTTTTTATTATTCCAATTAAATAAAAAATTTAATGAGCCATTATTCTTATAATTTGAAACTTAACCCACATAAAAAAAAATTAATGAGCCTATATTTTACTAAAATGAAACTTTTTTATTAGCTCAACTTAGATTAAAAATTTGTTGCTGAATTTTTTTTTTTCATTTAAGAATTTTAAAAAAATTAAATTGTGAGCGAGGTACATAAAATACCTAAGTCTAGTTGTTATATCCGTCATTCGTCTCATATATCTAAATGTTATAATCGTCATTGATTAATATATATTTCCATGGCACAAAAAAAGCAAAAAAAATTGCGGGATCAATACTCTAGTAATTTCAAAGTTTTTTACCGACTCAATAAAATAAAAAATTAATGAATTAATTTTTTAATTCTTAAAAATTAGCTTTTATTAACCTAACAAAATTGAAAAATTAGTTGCCCATATTTTTAAATTTTCCATTGGGAAATAAAAAAATATTTAAAAAACACAGAAATTGTGAGTTAAATAAATAAAATACCAAGGTCTAAAAGTTGCATCCGTTTAACATTGAACTCAAAGATTGAAACAATGTCGAAACTCCTCAACAATTTTATTTTTAATTTAGAGTACTTTAAATATGAGAATGCTCTTAATTGTCTCTTATGTCCAGCGAAAAAAGAAAACCTTAACAAAATTTAAAAAGGTTATTTTTTTATTATTCCAATTAAATAAAAATTTAATGAGCCACTATTCTTGTAATTTGAAACTTAACCCATTTAAAAAAAAAAATTTAATGAGCCTATATTCTAATAAAATGATACTTTTTTATTAGCTCAACTTAGATTAAAAATTGGTTGCTGAATTTTTTTTTAATTTAAGAATTTAAAAAAATTAAATTGTGAGCGAGGTACATAAAATACCTAAGTCTAGTTGTTATATCCGTCATTCACCTCATATATCTAAATGTTATAATCGTTGTTGATTAATATTTTTTTTTACATGGCCCAAAAAAGCAAAAAAATTAATGGACCAATATTCTAGTAATTTCAAAGTTTTTTATCGACTCAATTAAACAAAAAAATTAATGAATTCATATTTTAATTCTTAAAAATTAGTTTTTATTAATCTAACAAAATTGAAAAATTAGTTGCCCATATTTTTAAAATTTCCTTTGGGTAATTAAAGAAATATTTAAAAAACACAGAAATTATGAGTTAAATAAATAAAACACCTAAGTTTAAAAGTTGCATCCGTTTAACATTGAACTCAAAGATTGAAACAAAGTTGAAACTCTTCAATAATTTTATTTTTAATTTAGAGTACTTTAAATGTTGGTATACTCTTAATTGTGTCTTATGTCTAGCCAAAAAAAAGCCATAACAAAATACTCTAGTAATTTCAAAGTTTTTTACCGGCTCAATTAAACAAAAAACTAATGAATTCATATTTTAATTCTTAAAAATTAGGTTTTATTAACCTAGCAAAATTGAAAAATTAGTTGCCCAAACTTTTAAATTTTCCTTTGGGTAATAAAAAAATATTTAAAAAACACAGAAATTGTGAGTTAAATAAATAAAACACCTAGGTCTAGAAGTTGCATCCGTTTAACATTGAACTCAAATATTGAAACAAAGTCGAAACTCCTCAACAATTTTACTTTTAATTTAGAGTACTTTAAATGTGGGTATGCTCTTAATTGTCCCTTATGTCTAACTAAAAAAAAAAAAACCATAACAAAATTTAAAAAGGTTATTTTTTTATTATTCCAATTAAATAAAAATTTAATGAGACATTATTCTTATAATTTGAAACTTAACCCACTTTAAAAAAAAAAAATTAATGAGCCTATATTCTAATAAAATGAAACTTTTTATTAGCTCAACTTAGATTTAAAATTTGTTGCTGAATTTTTTTTTAATTTAAGAATTTAAAAAAAAAATTAAATTGTGAGCGAGGTACATAAAATACCTAAGTCTAGTTGTTATATCCGTCATTCGGCTCATATATCTAAATGTTATAATCGTCATTGATTAATATATTTTTCCATGGCACAAAAAAAGCAAAAAAAATTGCGGGACCAATACTCTAGTAATTTCAAAGTTTTTTACCAGCTCAATAAAATAAAAAATTAATGAATTAATTTTTTAATTCTTAAAAATTAGCTTTTATTAACCTAACAAAATTGAAAATTTTGTTGCCCATATTTTTAAATTTTCCATTGGGAAATAAAAAAATATTTAAAAAACACAGAAATTGTGAGTTAAATAAATAAAATACCAAGGTCTAAAAGTTGCTTCTGTTTAACATTGAACTCAAAGATTGAAACGAAGTCGAAACTCCTCAACAATTTTATTTTTAATTTAGAGTACTTTAAATGTGGGTATGCTCTTAATTGTCCCTTATGTCTAGCTGAAAAAAAAAAACCATAACAAAATTTAAAAAGGTTATTTTTTTATTATTCCACTTAAATAAAAAATTTAATGAGCCATTATTCTTATAATTTGAAACTTAACCCAGTTAAAAAAAAAAATTAATGAGCCTACATTCTAATAAAATGAAACTTTTTTATTAGCTCAACTTAGATTAAAAATTAGTGGTTGAATTTTTTTTTAATTTAAGAATTTAAAAAAAATTAAATTGTGAGCGAGGTACGTAAAATACCTAAGTCTAGTTGTTATATCCGTCATTCGTCTCATATATCTAAACGTTATAATCGTCATTGGTTAATATATATTTCCATGGCCCAAAAAAAGCAAAAAAAAATTGCGGGACCAATACTCTAGAAATTTCAAAGTTTTTTACCGACTCAATAAAACAAAAACAAAAAATTAATGAATTAATTTTTTAATTCTTAAAAATTAGCTTTTATTAACCTAACAAAATTGAAAAATTAGTTGCCCATATTTTTAAATTTTCCTTTGGGTAATAAAAAAATATTTAAAAAACACAGAAATTGTGAGTTCAATAAATAAAATACCAAGGTCTAAAAGTTGCACCTGTTTAACATTGAACTCAAAGATTGAAACAAAGTCGAAACTCCTCAACAATTTTATTTTTTATTTAGAGTACTTTAAATGTGGGTATGCTATTAATTGTCTCTTATGTCTACCTAAAAAAAAAAAACCTTAACAAAATTTAAAAAGGTTATTTTTTTATTATTCCAATTAAATAAAAAATTTAATGAGCCATTATTCTTATAATTTGAAACTTAACCCACATAAAAAAAAAATTAATGAGCCTATATTTTAATAAAATGAAACTTTTTTATTAGCTCAAGTTAGATTAAAAATTTGTTGCTGAATTTTTTTTTTAATTTAAGAATTTAAAAAAAATTAAATTGTGAGCGAGGTACATAAAATACCTAAGTCTAGTTGTTATATCCGTCATTCGTCTCATAAATCTAAATGCTATAATCGTCATTGATTAATATATATTTCCATGGCACAAAAAAAGTAAAAAAAACTGCGAGACCAATACTCTAGTAATTTCAAAGTTTTTTACCGGCTCAATAAAACAAAAAATTAATGAATTAATTTTTTAATTCTTAAAAATTAGCTTTTATTAACCTAACAAAATTGAAAAATTAGTTGCTCATATTTTTAAATTTTCCATTGAGAAATAAAAAAATATTTAAAAAACACAGAAATTGTGAGTTCAATAAATAAAATACCAAGGTCTAAAAGTTGTAACACCCTAGGCAAATCCCACATCGACAAAACACGGGAGAGATGCTGGGTTTATAAGTTGGTGGTTCGTAACCCCTAGTGACGCGTTTTAAAACCGTGAGGGCTTCAGCCCAGAGCGGACAATATCACTAGTGGGCCGGGCCATTACATTTGTGGTATCAGAGCTGCTCCGCATGCAACCTTGAACGATGGTGGGGCAAACCTCAGCAAGGACGCTGAGTCCCATAAGGGGGGTGGACTGTAACACCCTAGGCAAATCCCACATCGACAAAACACGGGAGAGATGCTGGGTTTATAAGATGGTGGTTCGTAACCCCTATTGACGCGTTTTAAAACCGTGAGGGCTTCGGCCCAGAGCGGACAATATCACTAGTGGGCCGGGCCATTACATTTGCCAAATGTAATTAAATGTAATGGCCCGGCCCACTAGTGATAAATGTAATGGCCCGGCCCACTAGTGATATTGTCCGCTCTGGGCCGAAGCCCTCACGGTTTTAAAACGCGTCAATAGGGGTTACGAACCACCAACTTATAAACCCAGCATCTCTCCCGTGTTTTGTCGATGTGGGATTTGCCTAGGGTGTTACAGTCCACCCCCCTTATGGGACTCAGGGTCCTCGCTGAGGTTTGCCCCACCATCATTCAAGGTTGCACGCGGAGCAGCTCTGATACCACAAATGTAATGGCCCGACCCACTAGTGATATTGTCCGCTCTGGGCCGAAGCCCTCACGTTTTTAAAACGAGTCAATAGGGGTTAGGAACCTCCATCTTATAAACCCAGCATCTCTCCCGTGTTTTGTCGATGTGGGATTTGCCTAGGGTGTTACAGTCCACCCCCCTTATGAGGTAGTCCGTACATTTTACTGTTCCGACGACTAATGTCTGTTCGGACAGTCAGGATGTCTGGAACTACACTTAAACTATAGTGAGGAGGCATAAATTAATGAAATAAATATTAAAAAATATAGGAAAAATTTTGAGAAATAAAATAAAATTTAGAGAATTTATTAATTGGTATAAAAAAATAAAAATAATCCGATGAGGCACCATGAAAGGCATTTTGGTCATTTCACCTCTAGGGGTGAAATGACCAAAATGCCTTTCATGGTGCTCATCGGATTATTTTTATTTTTTTATACCAATTAATAAATTCTCTAAATTGTAACACCCTAGGCAAATCCCACATCGACAAAACACGAGAGAGATGCTGGGTATATAAGTTGATGGTTCGTAACCCCTATTGACGCGTTTTAAAACCGTGAGGGCTTCGGCCCAGAGCGGACATTATCACTAGTGGGCCGGGCCATTACATTTGTGGTATCAGAGCCGCTCCGCGTGCAACCTTGAGCGATGGTGGGGCAAACCTCAGCGAGGACGCTGAGTTCCATAAGGGGGGTGGATTGTAACACCCTAGGCAAATCCCACATCGACAAAACACGGGAGAGATGTTGGGTATATAAGTTGATGGTTCGTAACCACTAGTGATATTGTCTGCTCTGGGCCGAAGCCCTCACGGTTCAAAAAGGTGAAAAGATAAGGAGATAGCGGTCCCTCGATTAATTACACTGTGTAAATTTCGAGGACAAAATTTTATTTAGAGGGGAAGAATTGTAACGCCCTCACCGTAGGTAATCCGTACATTTTACTGTTCCGACGACTAATGTCTGTTTGGACAGTCAGGATGTCTGGAACTACACTTAAACTATAGTGAGAAGGCATAAATTAATGAAATAAATATTAAAAAAATGTAGGAAAAATTTTGAGAAATAAAATAAAATTTAGAGAATTTATTAATTGGTATAAAAAAATAAAAATAATCCGATGGGCACCATGAAGGGCATTTTGGTCATTTCACCCATAGAGGTGAATTTTGACTTAAATGTCAAATTAAAATTTGGAAATAGAATAATTAACATAAATTAATTTTATGAATTTGAATTTGAAAAATGAGAAGAGAAAGAAGAAGAAAAGAAAAGAAAAGAAAAGGAAAGAAAAGAAAAGAAAGGAAATAGATTTATGAAATTTAAAAAAATAATAAAGTACACATAAATGTATATATATAAATACCCACAAGAGACAAAATCCCACCAACCATCTTCTTCTTCCACTTCTCTCTCTCTCCTTGCCGTCTCCCTTGGTCTCTCCCTCCCCACCATTGTTATCAAGCTTAAAGCTTGATTTCCTCTTCATTTACCCATCAAAACCCATAGCTCTCTTCACAAATAATTCTCCCCACTCCATAAGGAAGCTTTAGATACCCATTTGAAGAAGAGAAATTGAAGTTTGGCAAGACACCCAAAAAGGTTAGTGCTTTTCTCCCTTCCTTCTTCTTTAATACTTGAAAGTGACTTGAGATAAGTGGAAATTTCAAGAAATTAACAAGAAATTCATGAACCCATGATGTCCCCAAATTTTGGCAGCCATGAAATGTGTTGGGCTTTATTGTGTTCAAATAATGTAAATGAGTTTAGAGATGATGATTGATATGATTATATGTATGAGAAGTGAAAAGGGATTGAATTGATTGAGTTTGAAATTTGGAAATTAGGGTTTGTGTACATGACTTAGAGATTTTGTGTAAATGCTTGAAATTTGACCTAATTGGGATGAGATTATTGCTTATAGAAGTGTATTGCATGCAAATTGAAGTAAGGAAGTTGGAGGAGATTGAGTTTTGAAAGTGTCAATTTTCTGCAGGATGTATTTGTTGAGGGCAGTGTACATTTTAGCCATAAATGAAATTGTGTGACCCCAATTGGTATGAGGCCAATTGGAGGTGAAACTAGACCCAAAATAGCCCATTTTCCATGAAGAAACCATGCCCAAATTCTGTCCAAAACTTGACCTAAATACTGCCCAAATTCGGATTTCCCTGCACCCAACCCAGAAAATGACCAAATGAACAGTACGTGTTCATTTGGTCATAACTCTCTCTATGCTGGTCCAAATGACCTAAAATTTTACTCATGGAAAGTTTAGACATAGGTCTACACTTTTCATGAAGACCACTTAACCCAGTTTTGCTTTTAACAAATTCAAATTGTTAGCACAAGTTGGGTCACTGAAACTGCCAACCCAGAAAATGACCAAATGAACAATACGTGTTCATATGGTCATAACTCTCTCTATACTGGTCCAAATGACCTAAAATTTTACCCATGGAAATTTTAGACATAGGGCTACACTTTTCATGAAGATCACTTAACCCAGTTTTGCATTTAACAAATTCAAATTGTTAGTACAAGTTGGGTCAGTGAAACTGCCAACCTAGAAAATGGCCAAATGAATAGTCATAACTCTCTCTATACTGGTCCAAATGACCTAAAATTTTACCCATGGAAAGTTTAGACATAGGGCTACACTTTTCATGAAGACCACTTAACCTAGTTTTACCTTTAACCAATTCAAATTCTTAGCACAAGTTGAGTCACTAAAACTGCCAACCCGGAAATTGTCCAAAATACTGTTCCTTTGGTATGCTTGACCAGTTTTGGAAAAAATGCCATAACTTGGTCTCCAATGCTGCAAATTGAGTGAAACTAGTGCCAAAAGTTTTATAAGACATAGCACAACAATTTTTATGTTTTGACCAAGCTCTAGAAACCATTGCATCCTAGGGAAAATATTAGCCAAAGTTAGGAATTGAAATCTAGAAAATATTAAGTTGAACCCAGAATGCCATTTGATACCTGTGTGTTCATTTGGCCATAACTCCCACTAGGAAATTCCATTTGAGATGTCCAATATGATATGGAAACATGACACTTAGGGCTACAACATTGATTTAGACACCTTTGTCAAATTCTAAGTGTCAAGACCCTAAAAAGAGGGTCAAATATACTGCCCTAAAGTTGGTTATTGCCCTTATAGGACTGAGAGTCCAGGTTAATACACTGACTATAACTCACTATACCAAGCTTGAAAATTTATGAAATTGTACCTGGGAGTCCCTAAGACATAGAGGAACATATCTTGTGAAGGAACCTAAGTCTAAAAAAGACCATAAAATGATCAAATGACTGGTCAAAGTTTATTGACCAGGAATTGTAAATTCTGGACAGCTTAGAGGCAAAGGGACCAGTTATGGTATTTTCACCATAACTTGAGTTCTGTAACTCCAAATTCAGTGATTCAAAACTAAAATTCAAGTTTAAACATAGAGGAGCAATTGTTATGAAGAAAGTGTGACTAAATAGACATCCTAACCTAGTCAAATTCCTAGATAAAGATAACACATCAGCATGAACCTAAAGAAAGGTTCATGGGAAAAATGCAATATATGATAATTAAAATACTCATAAGGAAAATTAAATATTAAAATGATATGAATATGTAAATTGGGACTAATGTCCTATTAATATGAAATTAATGATACTAATGAACAGTACTAGAAAATAGTAACAGTGAATAGTGCTAAATTAATTAAAAATGTTTAATTGCCCATAGTATACCTAGACTTATTTATTTAGTTTGGATAAATTGGTATACCAATTAGGGACTATAGATAGCAGTAATGCCTACTGAGAAAATCATAAACTGACAATATATGTTTGGTATGATTGTTCTACAGGCTATATGCCTACTTACTGGCCATTGTGCCTACTTTATTTCTGGCTTTACAAGCCTGACAATGGTCTCGTGCCCGATACCGCCTCGTGCTCGACAATGGTCTCATGCCCGATACCGCCTCGTGCTCCGATGATGTATATAGGGTAGACATATGGCTGTCTAACCCGTATACTCCCGTGTATCCAGCTTTTATAATTTGTTATAGGTTTCTTGGGCATTGATAATAATTAATTAATACTGAATATACAATAAGTAAATAGGAAAGACCCCAATAATTTTAATTGATTCCAAAGTGTAAAAAAATGTAAAAGACCCATAATTTATGATTTGTAAATATTATTTCAATTGTTTAATTATTATTATTATAAATTATGCACCACTAAGCGTTATGCTTAGCGCGTTGGTTTTCCATCGCGTAGGTACTGAAGATCAGCAGCCGCCACAGTAGTATTCGGACAGAGTTTCGACCAGATCTGCCACCGATCAGAGTCACCTCATCAGTCTTTTGTATTTTGGTAGGGCCTATGTGTAGACTAGTATTTTGGTTCATTATGTCTAGTCATAATGTAATTACTAGTTTATGATGTATTTTATTTTGGACTTGAAATGAAAACTTATAATTTATTATCTATAAATTTCCATATGAATGCAATAGATGACACTTCATTTTGAGATCTCATAAATAGTTGTGAATGATATGATAAAAGAAAATATGATATGGAAATATGTGAGATGACTATGAATATGTTAACACGTGATAGTGGAACCCGCCAGATGCTAATAAAACAAAGGAGGATCTGTCCGGGTCTCCACAGAAATAAGATATATATATATATATAAAAAAAAAATTCTACACATAAATTACCTGATTTAAATGACATTAAAATTTACAATAGACATGACAAGACAAGATAGGGTGCTCCGGCACCGAATGTGGCACTTCTTGCTCGGCTATACAATAGACGGGTAAGGGGCGTCACATTTAGTGGTATCAGAACTGGACTCCCTCTAGTACAGTGTGTGGTGCGAGGACGCACCAGGCGGAAGCTGGTGGGCTTGTCATGACCCAGGGATGGGGTTGGGACGTGCTTGTTCAACCAGCTACGCACTGGGGTGGAAACTTCGTGTCCCACATCGGAAACGGGAAGAAAAGATTTGGGCCATATATGTGGGAGCCTTCCTCACCTGGTCAGCGCGCTTTTGGGAATGAAACCTCCCAAGGGACAAATCCGTGAGGCCCATGGGCCAAAGCGGACAATACTAACTGGAGAAGGATTAGGCTGTTACATTTGGTATCAGAGCCGCTCCGCGTGCAACCTTGAACGATGGTGGGGCAAACCTCAGCGAGGATGCTGAGTCCCATAAGGGGGGTGGATTGTAACACCCTAGGCAAATCCCACATCGGCAAAACACGGGAGAGATGCTGGGTTTATAAGTTGGTGGTTCGTAACTCCTAGTGACGCATTTTAAAATGCGTCACTAGGAGTTACGAACCACGAACTTATAAACCCAGCATCTCTCCCGTGTTTTGCCGATGTGGGATTTGCCTAGGGTGTAACAAAAGTTGCATCCGTTTAATATTGAACTCAAAGATTGAAACAATGTCGAAACTCCTCAACAATTTTATTTTTAATTTAGAGTACTTTAAATATGAGAATGCTCTTAATTGTCTCTTATGTCTAGCGAAAAAGAAAACCTTAACAAAATTTAAAAAGGTTATTTTTTTATTATTCCAATTAAATAAAAAATTTAATGAGCTATTATTCTTATAATTTGAAACTTAACCCACTAAAAAAAAAAATTTAATGAGCCTATATTTTAAAAAAATGAAACTTTTTTATTAGCTCAACTAAGATTAAAAATTTGTTGCTGAATTTTTTTTAATGTAAGAATTTAAAAAAAATTAAATTGTGAGTGAGGTACATAAAATAACTAAGCCTAGTTGTTATATCCATCATTCGTCTCATATATCTAAATGTTATAGTCGTCATCAATTAATATTTTTTTCCATAGCCCAAAAGAGCAAAAAATTAATGGACCAATATTCTAGAAATTTCAAAGTTTTTTACCGGCTCAATTGCACAAAAAATTAATGAATTCATTTTTTAATTCTTAAAAAGTAGTTTCTATTAACCTAACAAAATTGAAAAATTAGTTGCCCATATTTTTAAAATTTCCTTTGGGTAATAAAAGAAATATTTAAAAAACACATAAATTGTGAGCTAAATAAATAAAATACCTAGGTCTAAAAGTTGAATCCGTTTAACATTGAACTTAAAGACTGAAAAAAAGTCGAAACTCCTCAACAATTTTATTTTTAATTTAGAGTACTTTAAATATGGGTATGCTCTTAATTGTTTCTTATGTCTAGCTAAAAAAGAAAACCTTAACAAAATTTAAAAAGGTTATTTTTTTTTATTCCAATTAAATAAAAATTTAATGAGCTATTATTCTTATAATTTGAAACTTAATCCGCTTTAAAAAAAAAATTTAATGAGCCTATATTCTAATAAAATGAAACTTTTTTATTGGCTCAACTTAGATTAAAAATTGGTTGCTGAATTTTTTTTTAATTTAAGAATTTAAAAAAATTAAATTGTGAGCGAGGTACATAAAATGCCTAAGTCTAGTTGTTATATCCGTCATACGCCTCATATATCTAAATGTTGTAATCATCGTTGATTAATATTTTTTTCCATGGCCCAAAAAAGCAAAAAAATTAATGGACCAATATTCTAGTAATTTCAAAGTTTTTCATTGACTCAATTAAACAAAAAATTAATGAATTCATATTTTAATTCTTAAAAATTAGTTTTTATTAACCTAACAAAATTGAAAAATTAGTTGCCCATATTTTTAAATTTTCCTTTGGGTAATAAAAAAAATTTAAAAAACACAGAAATTGTGAGTTAAGTAAATGAAACATGTAGGTTTAAAAGTTGCATCCGTTTAACATTGAACTCAAAGATTGAAATAAAGTTGAAACTCTTCAATAATTTTATTTTTAATTTAGAGTACTTTAAATGTGGGTATACTCTTAATTGTGTCTTATGTCTAGCCAAAAAAAAAACCATAACAAAATACTCTACTAATTTAAAAGTTTTTTATCGGCTCAATTAAACAAAAAATTAATGAATTCATATTTTAATTCTTCAAAATTAGTTTTTATTAACCAAATAAAATTGAAAAATTAGTTGCCCATATTTTTAAATTTTCCTTTGGGTAATAAAAAAATATTTAAAAAATACAGAAATTGTGAGTTAAATAAATAAAACACCAAGGTCTAAAAGTTGCATCCGTTTAACATTGAACTTAAATATTGAAACAAAGTAGAAACTCCTCAACAATTTTATTTTTAATTTAGGGTACTTTAAATGTGGGTATGCTCTTAATTGTCCCTTATGTCTAGCTAAAAAAAAAAACCTTAACAAAATTTAAAAAGGTTATTTTTTTATTATTCCAATTAAATAAAAAATTTAATGAGCCATTATTCTTATAATTTGAAACTTAACCAATTAAAAAAAAAATTAATGAGCATATATTCTAATAAAATGAAACTTTTTAATTAGCTCAACTTAGATTAAAAATTGATTGTTGAATTTTTTTTTTTAAATTTAAGAATTTAAAAAAAAATTAAATTGTGAGCGAGGTACATAAAATAACTAAGTCTAGTTGTTATATCCGTCATTCGTCTCGTATATCTAAATGTTATAATCGTCATTGATTAATATATATTTCCATGGCACAAAAAAAGCAAAAAAAATTGCGAGACCAATACTTTAGTAATTTCAAAGTTTTTTACCAGCTCAATAAAACAAAAAATTAATGAATTAATTTTTTAATTCTTAAAAATTAGCTTCTATTAACCTAATAATATTGAAAAATTAGTTGCCCATATTTGTAAATTTTCCATTGGGTAATAAGAAAATATTTAAAAAACACAGAAATTGAGAGTTAAATAAATAAAATACCAAAGTCTAAAAGTTGCATCCGTTTAACATTGAACTCAGAGATTGAAACAATGTCGAAACTTCTCAACAATTTTATTTTTAATTTAGAGTACTTTAAATGTGGGAATGCTCTTAATTGTCTCTTATATCTAGCTAAAAAAAAAAAAACCTTAACAAAATTTAAAAAGGATATTTTTTTATTATTCCAATTAAATAAAAATTTTAATGAGCCATTATTCTTATAATTTGAAACTTAACCCACATAAAAAAAAATTTAATGAGCCTATATTTTAATAAAATGAAACTTTTTTATTAGCTCAACTTAGGTTAAAAATTTGTTGTTGAATTTTTTTTTTAATTTAATAATTTAAAAAAAATTAAATTGTGAGTGGGGTACATAAAATAACTAAGTCTAGTTGTTATATCCATCATTCGTCTCATATATCTAAATATTATAATCGTCATTGATTAATATTTTTTTCCATGGCCCAAAAGCAAAAAAAAAAATTAATGGACCAATACGCTAGTAATTTCAATATTTTTTACATGCTCAATTAAACAAAAAATTAATGAATTCATTTTTTAATTCTTAAAAATTAGTTTTTATTTACCTAACAAAATTGAAAAATAATTTGCCCATATTTTTAAATTCTCATTTGGGTAATAAAAAATATTTAAAATTAAATAAATAAAACACCTAGATCTAAAAGTTGCATCCGTTTAACATCGAACTCAAAGACTGAAAAAAAGTCGAAACTCTTTAACAATTTTATTTTTAATTTAGAGTACTTTAAATGTGGGTATGCTCTTAATTGTCTCTTATGTCTAGCTAAAAAAAAAATCCTTAACAAAATTTAAGAAGGTTATTTTTTTATTATTCCAATTAAATAAAAATTTAATGAGACATTATTCTTATAATTTGAAACTTAACCCACTTTAAAAAAAAAAAAATTAATGAGCCTATATTCTAATAAAATGAAACTTTTCTATTAGCTCAACTTAGATTAAAAATTGGTTTCTGAATTTTTTTTAATCTAAGAATTTTAAAAAAAATTAAATTGTGAGCGAGGAACATAAAATACCTAAATCTAGTTGTTATATCCGCCATTCGTCCCATATATCTAAATGTTATAATCGTCATTGATTAATATATTTTTCCATGGCCCATAAAAGCAAAAAAAATTGCTGGACCAATACTCTAGTAATTTCAATTTTTTTTACAGGCTCAATTAAACAAAAAATTAATGAATTCAATTTTTAATTCTTAAAAATTAGTTTTTCATAATCTAACAAAATTGAAAAATTAGTTGTCCATACTTTTAAATTTTCCTTTGGGTAATAAAAAAATATTTAAAAAAATATAGAAATTGTGAGTTAAATAAGTAAAACACCTAGGTTTAAAAGTTGCATCCGTTTAACATTGAACTCAAAAATTGAAACAAAGTCGAAACTCCTCAATAATTTTATTTTTAATTTAGAATACTTTAAATGTGGGTATGCTCTTAATAGTCTCTTTTGTCTAGCAAAAAAAAAAAACTTAACAAATTTTTAAAAGGTTATTTTTTTTATTATTCCAATTAAATAAAATATTTAATGAGCCATTATTTTTGTAATTTTAACCCACTAAAAAAAAATTAATGAGCCTATATTCTAATAAAATGAAACTTTTTTATTAGCTCAACTTAGATTAAAAATTGGTTGTTGAATTTTTTTTTAAATTAAGAATTTAAAAAAAATTAAATTGTGAGGGAGGTACATAAAATACCTAAGTCTTGTTGTTATATCCGTCATTCGTCTCATATATCTAAATGTTATAATCATCATTGATTAATATTTTTTTCCATGTCTCAAAAAAGCAAAAAAATTGAAGGACCAGTATTCTAGTAATTTCAAAATTTTTTATCAGCTCAATTAAACAAAAAATTAATGAATTCATTTTTTAATTCTTAAAAATAAGTTTTTATTAACCTAACAAAATTGAAAAATTAGTTGCCCATATTATTAAAATTTCCTTTGGGTAATAAAAGATATATTTAAAAAATACACAAATTATGAATTAAATAAATAAAACACCTAGGTCTAAAAGTTGAATCTGTGTAACATTGAACTCAAAGATTGAAACAAATCCGAAACTCCTCAACAATTGTATTTTTAATTTAGAGTACTTTAAATGTGGGTATGCTCTTAATTGGCTCTTATGTCCAGCAAAAAAAAAACTTAACAAATTTTTAAAAGTTTATTTTTTTATTATTCCAATTAAATAAAAAATTTAATGAGCCATTATTCTTATAATTTGAAACTTAACCCACTAAAAAAAAAAATTAATGAGCCTATATTCCAATAAAATGAAACTTTTTTATTAGCTCAACTTAGATTAAAAATTAGTTGCTGATTTTTTTTTAAATTTAAGAATTTAAAAAAAATTAAATTGTGAGCGAGGTACATAAAATACCTAAGTCTAGTTGTTATATCCGTCATTCGTCTCATATATCTAAATATTATAATCGTCATTGATTAATATTTTTTTCCATGGCCCACAAAGCAAAAAAAATTAATGAACCAATGCGCTAGTAATTTCAATATTTTTTACAGGCTCAATTAAACAAAAAATTAATGAATTCATTTTTTAATTCTTAAAAATTAGTTTTCATTAAGCTAACAAAATTGAAAAATTAGTTGCCCATATTTTTAAATTTTCCTTTGGGTAATAAAAAAATATTTAAAATTAAATAAATAAAACATCTAGGTCTAAAGTTGCATCCATTTAACATTGAACTCAAAGACTGAAAAAAAGCCGAAACTCCTCAACAATTTTATTTTTAATTTAAAGTACTTTAAATGTGGGTATGCTCTTAATTGTCTCTTATGTCTAGCTAAAAAAAAAACCTTAACAAAATTTAAAAAGGTTATTTTTTTATTATTCCAATTAAATAAAAATTTAATGAGACATTATTCTTATAATTTGAAACTTAACCCACTTTAAAAAAAAAAAATTTAATGAGCCTATATTCTAATAAAATGAAACTTTTTTATTTGCTCAACTTAGATTTAAAATTGGTTGCTGAATTTTTTTTAATTTAAGAATTTAAAAAAATTAAATTGTGAGCGAGGTACATAAAATACCTAAGTCTAGTTGTTATATCCGCCATTCGTCCCATATATCTAAATGTTATAATCGTCATTGGTTAATATATTTTTCCATGGCCCATAAAAGCAAAAAAAATTGCTGGACCAATACTCTAGTAATTTCAAAATTTTTTACAGGCTCAATTAAACAAAAAATTAATGAATTCAATTTTTAATTCTTAAAAATTAGTTTTTCATAATCTAACAAAATTGAAAAATTAGTTGTCCATACTTTTAAATTTTCCTTTGGGTAATAAAAAAATATTTAAAAAATATAGAAATTGTGAGTTAAATAAGTAAAACACCTAGGTCTAAAAGTTGCATCCGTTTAACATTGAACTCAAAAATTGAAACAAAGTCGAAACTCCTCAATGATTTTATTTTTAATTTAGAATACTTTAAATGTGGGTATGCTCTTAATAGTCTCTTTTGTCTAGCAAAAAAAAAAAACTTAACAAATTTTTAAAAGGTTATTTTTTTTATTATTCCAATTAAATAAAATATTTAATGAGCCATTATTCTTGTAATTTTAACCCACTAAAAAAAAATTAATGATCCTATATTCTAATAAAATGAAACTTTTTTATTAACTCAACTTAGATTAAAAATTGGTTGCTGAATTTTTTTTTAAATTAAGAATTTAAAAAAAAATAAATTATGAGGGAGGTAAATAAAATACCTAAGTCTTGTTGTTATGTCCGTCATTCGTCTCATATATCTAAATGTTATAATCGTCATTGATTAATATTTTTTTCCATGTCTCAAAAAAGCAAAAAAATTGAAGGACCAGTATTCTAGTAATTTCAAAATTTTTTATCAGCTCAATTAAACAAAAAATTAATGAATTCATTTTTTAATTCTTAAAAATAAGTTTTTATTAACCTAACAAAATTGAAAAATTAGTTGCCCATATTATTAAAATTTCCTTTGGGTAATAAAAGATATATTTAAAAAATACACAAATTATGAGTTAAATAAATAAAACACCTGGGTCTAAAAGTTGCATCTGTATAACATTACTCAAAGATTGAAACAAAGCCGAAACTCCTCAACAATTGTATTTTTAATTTAGAGTACTTTAAATGTGGGTATGCTCTTAATTGTCTCTTATGTCTAGCAAAAAAAAAACTTAACAAATTTTTAAAAGTTTATTTTTTTATTATTCCAATTAAATAAAAAATTTAATGAGCCATTATTCTTATAATTTGAAACTTAACCCACTAAAAAAAAATTTAATGAGCCTATATTCCAATAAAATGAAACTTTTTTATTAGCTCAACTTAGATTAAAAATTAGTTGCTGAATTTTTTTTTTAATTTAAGAATTTAAAAAAAATTAAATTGTGAGCGAGGTACATAAAATACCTAAGTCTAGTTGTTATATCCGTCATTCGTCTCATATATCTAAATATTATAATCATCATTGATTAATATTTTTTTCCATGGCCCAAAAAGCAAAAAAAATTAATGGACCAATACGCTAGTAATTTCAATGTTTTTTACAGGCTCAATTAAATAAAAAATTAATGAATTCATTTTTTAATTCTTAAAAATTAGTTTTTATTAAGCTAACAAAATTGAAAAATTAGTTATCCATATTTTTAAATTTTCCTTTGGGTAATAAAAAAATATTTAAAATTAAATAAATAAAACATCTAGGTCTAAAGTTGCATCCGTTTAACATTAAACTCAAAGACTGAAAAAAAGCTGAAACTCCTCAACAATTTTATTTTTAATTTAAAGTACTTTTGATGCGTCCCACATCGATTCTACAGGGGGGTCTTGGGTGTTATATATATGGGTTTGCAAACCTCCGCTTGAGAGCTAGCTTTTGAGGCGGAGTTAGGCAGGTTCATATCATTTGGTATCAGAGCCTCACTCTGCATGGGTCGGTGGGCCATGTACAAAGGTTCCCTGACGTTATTCGAGAGAGGTCGGGGTGAACGAGTCATGACCCCAGTTACTTCACGAGGACGTTCAGTCCAAAGGGGTCGAGAATGATGCGTCCCACATCGATTCTGCTGGGAGGTCTTGGGTGTTATATATATGGGTTTGCAAACCTCCCCTTGAGAGCTAGCTTTTGAGGCGGAGTTAGGCAGGTTCATATCAACTTTAAATGTGGTTATGTTCTTAATTGTCTCTTA
Source organism: Hevea brasiliensis (assembly GCF_030052815.1). Classification (NCBI taxonomy): domain Eukaryota; kingdom Viridiplantae; phylum Streptophyta; class Magnoliopsida; order Malpighiales; family Euphorbiaceae; genus Hevea; species Hevea brasiliensis. The sequence goes on from NC_079507.1 coordinate 20,667,190, forward strand.
TGTCTAGCTAAAAAAAAAAACCTTAACAAAATTTAAAAAGGTTATTTTTTTATTATTCCAATTAAATAAAAATTTAATGAGACATTATTCTTATAATTTGAAACTTAACCCACTTAAAAAAAAAAATTTAATGAGCCTATATTCTAATAAAATAAAACTTTTTTATTAGCTCAACTTAGATTAAAAGTTGGTTGCTGAATTTTTTTTTTAATTTAAGAATTTAAAAAAATTAAATTGTGAGCGAGGTACATAAAATACCTAAGTCTAGTTGTTATATCCGTCATTCGCCTCATATATCTAAATGTTATAATCGTCATTGATTAATATTTTTTTTCATGACCCAAAAAAGCAAAAAATTAATGGACCAATATTCTAGTAATTTTAAAGTTTTTTTATCGAATCAATTAAACAAAAAATTAATGAATTCATATTTTAATTCTTAAAAATTAGTTTTTATTAACCTAACAAAATTGAAAAATTAGTTGCCCATATTTTTAAATTTTCCTTCGGGTAATAAAAAAAATTTAAAAAACACAGAAATTGTGAGTTAAATAAATAAAACACCTGGGTTTAAAAGTTGCATCTGTTTAACATTGAACTCAAAGATTGAAACAAAGTTGAAACTCTTCCATAATTTTATTTTTAATTTAGAGTACTTTAAATGTGGGTATACTCTTAATTGTATCTTATGTCTAGCCAAAAAAAAAAACCATAACAAAATATTCTAGTAATTTCAAAGTTTTTTACCAGCGCAATTAAACAAAAAATTAATGAATTCATATTTTAATTCTTAAAAATTAGCATTTATTAACCTAACAAAATTGAAAAATTAGTTGCCCATATTTTTAAATTTTCTTTTGGGTAATAAAAAAATATTTTAAAAAAAACAGAAATTGTGAGTTAAATAAAAAAAATACCAAGGTCTAAAAGTTGCATCCGTTTAACATTGAACTCAAAGATTGAAACAAAAACGAAACTCCTCAACAATTTAATTTTTAATTTAGAGTACTTTAAAAGTGGGTATGCTCCTAATTGTCTCTTATGTCTAGCAAAAAAAAAAAACTTAACAAAATTTAAAAAGGTTATTTTTTTATTATTCCAATTAAACAAAAAATTTAATGAGCCATTATTCTTATAATTTGAATCCTAACCCACATAAAAAAAAAATTTAATGAGCCTATATTTTAATAAAATGAAACTTTTTTATTTGCTCAACTTAGATTAAAAATTTGTTGCTGAATTTTTTTTTTTAATTTAAGAATTTAAAAAAAATTAAATTGTGAGTGAGGTACATAAAATAACTAAGTCTAGTTGTTATATCCATCATTCGTCTCATATATCTAAATGTTATAATCGTTATTGATTAATTTTTTTTTTTCATGGCCCAAAAGAGCAAAAAATTATTGGACCAATATTCTATTATTTTCAAATTTTTTTATCAGCTCAATTGCACAAAAAATTAATGAATTCATTTTTTATTTCTTAAAAATTAGATTTTATTAACCTAACAAAATTGAAAAATTAGTTGCCCATATTTTTAAAATTTCCTTTGGGTAATAAAAGAAACATTTAAAAAACACACAAATTGTGAGCTAAATAAATAAAATACCTAGGTCTAAAGTTGCATCCGTTTAACATTGAACTTAAAGACAGAAAAAAAGTCAAAACTCCTCAATAATTTTATTTTTAATTTAGAGTACTTTAAAAGTGGGTATGCTCTTAATTGTCTCTTATGTCTAGCTAAAAAAAAAACCTTAACAAAATTTAAAAAGTTTATTTTTTTATTATTCCAATTAAATAAAAATTTAATGAGCCATTATTTTTATAATTTGAAACTTAACCCACTTTAAAAAAAAATTTAATGAGCCTATATTCTAATAAAATGAAACTTTTTTATTAGCTCAACTTAGATTAAAAATTGGTTGCTGAATTTTTTTTTTTAATTTAAGAATTTAAAAAATTAAATTGTGAGCGAGGTACATAACATACCTAAGTCTAGTTGTTATATCCGTCATTCGCCTCATATATCTAAATGTTATAATCGTCGTTGATTAATATTTTTTTCCATGGCCCAAAAAAGTAAAAAAATTAATGGACCAATATTCTAGTAATTTCAAAGTTTTTTATCGACTCAATTAAACAAAAAATTAATGAATTCATATTTTAATTCTTAAAAATTAGTTTTTATTAACCTAACAAAAATGAAAAATTAGTTGCCCATATTTTTAAATTTTCCTTTGGGTAAAAAAAAAATTTTAAAAACACAGAAATTGTGACTTAAATAAATAAAGCACCTAGGTTTAAAAGTTGCATTCGTTTAACATTGAACTCAAAGATTGAAATAAAGTTGAAACTCTTCAATAATTTTATTTTTAATTTAGAGTACTTTAAATGTGGGTATACTCTTAATTGTGTCTTATGTCTAGCAAAAAAAAAACTATAACAAAATACTCTAGTAATTTCAAAGTTTTTTACCGGCTCAATTAAACAAAAAATTAATCAATTCATATTTTAATTCTTAAAAATTAGCTTTTATTAACCTAACAAAATTGAAAAATTAGTTACCCATATTTTAAAATTTTCCTTTGGGTAATAAAAAAAATTTTAAAAATACAAAAATTGTGAGTTAAATGAATAAAAAACCAAGGTCTAAAAGTTGCATCCGTTTAACATTGAACTCAAATATTGAAACAAAGTCGAAACTCCTCAACAATTTTATTTTTAATTTAGAGTACTTTAAATGTGGGTATGCTCTTAATTGTCCCTTATGTCTAGCTAAAAAAAAAACCTTAACAAAAGTTAAAAAAGTTATTTTTTTATTATTCCAATTAAATAAAAAATTTAATGAGCCATTATTCGTATAATTTGAAACTTAACCCAGTTAAGAAAAAATTTAATGAGCCTATATTTTAATAAAATGAAACTTTTTTATTAGCTCAACTTAGATTAAAAATTTGTTGCTGAATTTTTTTTTTAATTTAAGAATTTAAAAAAAATTAAATTGTGAGTGAGGTACATAAAATAACTAAGTCTAGTTGTTACATCCATCATTTGTCTTATATATCTAAATGTTATAATTGTCATTGATTAATATTTTTTTCCATGGCCCAAAAGAGCAAAAAATTATTGGGCCAATATTCTAGTAATTTCAATGTTTTTTCTCAGCTCAATTGCACAAAAAATTAATGAATTCATTTTTTAATTCTTAAAAATAAGTTTTTATTAACCTAACAAAATTGAAAAATTAGTTGCCCATATTTTTAAAATTTCCTTTGGGTAATAAAAGAAATATTCAAAAAATACACAAATTATGAGTTAAATAAATAAAACACCTAGGTCTAAAAGTTGCATCCGTATAACATTGAACTCAAAGATTGAAACAAAGCCGAAACTCCTCAACAATTGTATTTTTAATTTAGAGTACTTTAAATGTGGGTATGCTCTTAATTGTCTCTTATGTCTAGCAAAAAAAAACTCAATAAATTTTTAAAAGTTTATTTTTTTATTATTCTAATTAAATAAAAAATTTAATGACCCATTATTCTTATAATTTGAAACCTAACCCACTTAAAAAAAATTTAATGAGCCTATATTTCAATAAAATGAAACTTTTTTATTAGCTCAACTTAGATTAAAAATTAGTTGCTGAATTTTTTTTTTAATTTAAGAATTTAAAAAAATTAACTTGTGAGCTAGGTAAATAAAATACCTAAGTCTAGTTGTGATATCCGTCATTCGCCTCATAGACCTAAATGTTATAATCGTCATTGATTAATATTTTTTTCCATGGCCAAAAAAAGCAAAAAAATTAATGCATCAATATGCTAGTAATTTGAAAGTTTTTTACTGGCTCAATTAAACAAAAAATTAATGAATTCATATTTTAATTCTGAAAATTTAGCTTTTATTAACCTAACAAAATTGAAAAATTAGTTGCCCATATTTCTAAATTTTCCTTTGGGTAATAAAAAAATATTTAAAAAACACAGAAATTGTGAGTTAAATAAATAAAATACCAAGGTCTAAAAGTTGCATCCGTTTAACATTGAACTCAAAGATTGAAACAATGTCGAAACTCCTCAACAATTTTATTTTTAATTTAGAGTACTTTAAATGTGGGAATGCTCTAAATTGTCTCTTATGTCTAGCTAAAAAAAAAACCTTAACAAAATTTAAAAAGGTTATTTTTTTAATTATTCCAATTAAATAAAAAATTTAATGAGCCATTATTCTTATAATTTGAAACTTAACCCACATAAAAAAAAAATTTAATGAGCCTATATTTTAATAAAATGAAACTTTTTTATTAGCTCAACTTAGATTAAAAATTGGTTGCAGAATTTTCTTTTAATTTAAGATTTAAAAAAAAATTAAATTGTGAGTGAGGTACATAAAATAACTAAGTCTAGTTGTTATATCCATCATTCGTCTCATATATCTAAATGTTATAATCGTCATTGATTAATATTTTTTTCAATAGCCCAAAAGAGTGAAAAATTAATGGACCAATATTCTAGTAATTTCAAAATTTTTTATCGGCTCGATTGCACAAAAAATTAATGAATTCATTTTTTAATTCTTAAAAATTAATTTTTATTAACCTAACAAAATTGAAAAATTATTTGCCCATATTTTTAAAATTTCTTTTGGGTAATAAAAGAAATATTTAAAAAACACACAAATTGTGAGCTAAATAAATAAAATGCGTAGGTCTAAAACTTGCATCCGTTTAACATTGAACTTAAAGACTGAAAAAAAGTCGAAACTCCTCAACAATTTTATTTTTAATTTAGAGTACTTTAAATGTGGGTATGCTCTTAATTGTCTCCTATGCCTAGCTAAAAAAGAAAACCTTAACAAAATTTAGAAAGGTTATTTTTTTATTATTCCAATTAAATAAAAATTTAATGAGCCATTATTCATATAATTTGAAACTTAACCCACTTTAAAAAAAAAAAAAAAACTTAATGAGCCTATATTCTAATAAAATGAAACTTTTTTATTAGCTCAACTTAGATTAAAAATTGGTTGCTGAATTTTTTTTTTAATTTAAAAATTTTAAAAAAATTAAATTGTGAGTGAGGTACATAAAATACCTAAGTCTAATTGTTATATCCGTCATACGCCTCATATATCTAAATGTTATAATCGTCATTGACTAATATTTTTTTTCGTGGCCCAAAAAAGCAAAAAAAATAATGGACTAATATTCTAGTAATTTCAAAGTTTTTTTTCGACTCAATTAAACAAAAAATAAATGAATTCAAATTTTAATTCTTAAAAATTAGTTTTTATTAACCTAACAAAATTGAAAAATTAGTTGCCCATATTTTTAAATTTTCCTTTGGGTAATAAAAAATATTTAAAAAACACAGAAACTGCGAGTTAAATAAATAAAACACAAAGGTCTAAAAGTTATATCCGTTTAACATTGAACTCAAATATTGAAACAAAGTCGAAACTCCTCAACAATTTTATTTTTAATTTAGAGTACTTTAAATGTGGGTATGCTCTTAATTGTCCCTTATGTCTGGCTAAAAGAAAAAACCTTAACAAAATTTTAAAAGGTTATTTTTTTATTATTCCAATTAAATAAAAAATTTAATGAGCCATTATTCTTATAATTTGAAACTTAACCCAGTTAAAAAAAAAATTTAATGAGCCTATATTCTAATAAAATGAAACTTTTTTTATTAACTCAACTTAGATTAAAAATTGGTTGTTGAATTTTTTTTTTAATTTAAGAATTTTAAAAAAAATTAAATTGTGAGCGAGGTACATAAAATACCTAAGTCTAGTTGTTATATCCGTCATTCGTCTCATATATCTAAATGTTATAATCGTCATTGATTAATATATATTTCCATGGCAGAAAAAAAGCAAAAAAAATTGCGGGACCAATACTCTAGTAATTTCAAAGTTTTTTACTAGCTCTATAAAACAAAAAATTAATGAATTAATTTTTTTAATTCTTAAAAATTAACAGCTTTTATTAACCTAACAAAATTGAAAAATTATTTGCCCATATTTTTAAAATTTCTTTTGGGTAATAAAAGAAATATTTACAAAACACACAAATTGTGAGCTAAATAAATAAAATACCTAGGTCTAAAACTTGCATCCGTTTAACATTGAACTTAAAGACTGAAAAAACGTCAAAACTCCTCAACAATTTTATTTTCAATTTAGAGTACTTTAAATGTGGGTGTGCTCTTAATTGTCTCTTATGTCTAGTTAAAAAAGAAAACCTTAACAAAATTTAAAAATGTTATTTTTTTATTATTCCAATTAAATAAAAATTTAATGAGCCATTATTCTTATAATTTGAAACTTAACCCACTTTAAAAAAAAAAAACTTAATGAGCCTATATTCTAATAAAATGAAACTTTTTTATTAGCTCAACATAGATTAAAAATTGGTTGCTGAATTTTTTTTTAATTTAAAAATTTTTAAAAAAATTAAATTGTGAGTGAGGTACATAAAATACCTAAGTCTAATTGTTATATCCGTCATACGCCTCATATATCTAAATGTTATAATCGTCGTTGATTAATATTTTTTTCCATGGCCCAAAAAAGCAAAAAAATTAATAGACCAATATTCTTGTAATTTCAAAGTTTTTTTCAACTCAATTAAACAAAAAATAAATGAACTCATATTTTAATTCTTAAAAATTTGTTTTTATTAACCTAACAAAATTGAAAAATTAGTTGCCCATATTTCTAAATTTTCCTTTGGCTAATAAAAAAATATTTAAAAAACACAGAAATTGTGAGTTAAATAAATAAAATACCAAGGTCTAAAAGTTGCATCCGTTTAACATTGAACTCAAAGATTGAAACAATGTCGAAACTCCTCAACAATTTTATTTTTAATTTAGAGTACTTTAAATGTGGGAATGCTCTTAATTGTCTCTTATGTCTAGCTAAAAAAAAAACCTTAACAAAATTTAAAAAGGTTATTTTTTTAATTATTCCAATTAAATAAAAAATTTAATGAGCCATTATTCTTATAATTTGAAACTTAACCCACATAAAAAAAATTTAATGAGCCTATATTTTAATAAAATGAAACTTTTTTATTAGCTCAACTTAGATTAAAAATTGGTTGCTGAATTTTCTTTTAATTTAAGATTTTAAAAAAAATTAAATTGTGAGTGAGGTACATAAAATAACTAAGTCTAGTTGTTATATCCATCATTCGTCTCATATATCTAAATGTTATAATCGTCATTGATTAATATTTTTTTCCATAGCCCAAAAGAGCGAAAAATTAATGGACCAATATTCTAGTAATTTCAAAATTTTTTATCGGCTCGATTGCACAAAAAATTAATGAATTCATTTTTTAATTCTTAAAAATTAGGAGCTTTTATTAACCTAACAAAATTGAAAAATTATTTGCCCATATTTTTAAAATTACTTTTGGGTAATTAAAGAAATGTTTAAAAAACACACAAATTGTGAGCTAAATAAATAAAATGCGTAGGTCTAAAACTTGCATCCGTTTAAAATTGAACTTAAAGACTGAAAAAAAGTCAAAACTCCTCAACAATTTTATTTTTAATTTAGAGTACTTTAAATGTGGGTATTCTCTTAATTGTCTCTTATGTCTAGCTAAAAAAGAAAACCTTAACAAAATTTAAAAAGATTATTTTTTTATTATTCCAATTAAATAAAAATTTAATGAGCCATTATTCTTATAATTTGAAACTTAACCCACTTTAAAAAAAAAAAACTTAATGAGCCTATATTCTAATAAAATGAAACTTTTTATTAGCTCAACTTAGATTAAAAATTGGTTGCTGAATTTTTTTTTAATTTAAAAATTTTAAAAAAATTAAATTGTGAGCGAGGTACATAAAATACCGAAGTCTAATTGTTATATCCGTCATACACCTCATATATCTAAATGTTATAATCGTCGTTGACTAATATTTTTTTCCATGGCCCAAAAAAGCAAAAAAAATAATGGACCAATATTCTAGTAATTTCAAAGTTTTTTTTCGACTCAATTAAACAAAAAATAAATGAATTCAAATTTTAATTCTTAAAAATTTGTTTTTATTAACCTAACAAAATTGAAAAATTAGTTGCCCATATTTTTAAATTTTCCTTTGGGTAATAAAAAATATTTAAAAAACACAGAAACTGTGAGTTAAATAAATAAAACACCAAGTTCTAAAAGTTACATCCGTTTAACATTGAACTCAAATATTGAAACAAATTCGAAACTCCTCAACAATTTTATTTTTAATTTAGAGTACTTTAAATGTGGGAATGCTCTTAATTGTCCCTTATGTCTGGCTAAAAGAAAAAACCTTAACAAAATTTAAAAAGGTTATTTTTTTTTATTATTCCAATTAAATAAAAAATTTAATGAGCCATTATTCTTATAATTTGAAACTTAACCCAGTTAAAAAAAAACTTAATGAGCCTATATTCTAATAAAATGAAACTTTTTTATTAACTCAACTTAGATTAAAAATTAGTTGTTGAATTTTTTTTAATTTAAGAATTTTAAAAAAAATTAAATTGTGAGCGAGGTACATAAAATATCTAAGTCTAGTTGTTATATCCGTCATTCGTCTCATTTATCTAAATGTTATAATCGTCATTGATTAATATATATTTCCATTGCAGAAAAAAAGCAAAAAAAAAATTGCGGGACCAATACTCTAGTAATTTCAAAGTTTTTTACCGGCTCAATAAAACAAAAAATTAATGAATTAATTTTTTAATTCTTAAAAATTAGGAGCTTTTATTAACCTAACAAAATTGAAAAATTATTTGCCCATATTTTTAAAATTTCTTTTGGGTAATAAAAGAAATATTTAAAAAACACACAAATTGTGAGCTAAATAAATAAAATACCTAGGTCGAAAACTTGCATCCGTTTAACATTGAACTTGAAGACTGAAAAAAAGTCAAAACTCCTCAACAATTTTATTTTCAATTTAGAGTACTTTAAATATGGGTGTGCTCTTAATTGTCTCTTATGTCTAGCTAAAAAAGAAAACCTTAACAAAATTTAAAAAGATTATTTTTTTATTATTCCAATTAAATAAAAATTTAATGAGCCATTATTCTTATAATTTGAAACTTAACCCACTTTAAAAAAAAAAACTTAATGAGCCTATATTCTAATAAAATAAAACTTTTTTATTAGCTCAACTTAGATTAAAAATTGGTTGCTAAATTTTTTTTTTTTAATTTAAAAATTTTAAAAAAATTAAATTGTGAGCGAGGTACATAAAATACCGAAGTCTAATTGTTATATCCGTCATACACCTCATATATCTAAATGTTATAATCGTCGTTGACTAATATTTTTTTCCATGGCCCAAAAAAGCAAAAAAAATAATGGACCAATATTCTAGTAATTTCAAAGTTTTTTTTCGACTCAATTAAACAAAAAATAAATGAATTCAAATTTTAATTCTTAAAAATTTGTTTTTATTAACCTAACAAAATTGAAAAATTAGTTGCCCATATTTTTAAATTTTCCTTTGGGTAATAAAAAATACTTAAAAAACACAGAAACTGCGAGTTAAATAAATAAAACACCAAGGTCTAAAAGTTACATCCGTTTAGCATTGAACTCAAATATTGAAACAAAGTCAAAACTCCTCAACAATTTTATTTTTAATTTACAGTACTTTAAATGTGGGTATGCTCTTAATTGTCCCCTATGTCTGGCTAAAAGAAAAAACCTTAACAAAATTTAAAAAGGTTATTTTTTTATTATTCCAATTAAATAAAAAATTTAATGAGCCATTATTCTTATAATTTGAAACTTTTTTATTAACTCAACTTAGATTAAAAATTGGTTGTTGAATTTTTTTTTAATTTAAGAATTTAAAAAAAAATTAAATTGTGAGCGAGGTACATAAAATACCTAAGTCTAGTTGTTATATCCGTCATTCGTCTCATATATCTAAATGTTATAATCGTCATTGATTAATATATATTTCCATTGCAAAAAAAAAAGCAAAAAAAATTGCGGGACCAATACTCTAGTAATTTCAAAGTTTTTTACCGGCTCAATAAAACAAAAAATTAATGAATTAATTTTTTAATTCTTAAAAATTAGCAGCTTTTATTAACCTAACAAAATTGAAAAATTATTTGCCCATATTTTTAAAATTTCTTTTGGGTAATAAAAGAAATACTTAAAAAACACACAAATTGTGGGCTAAATAAATAAAATACCTAGCTCTAAAACTTGCATCCGTTTAACATTGAACTTAAAGACTGAAAAAACGTCGAAACTCCTCAACAATTTTATTTTCAATTTAGAGTTCTTTAAATGTGGGTGTGCTCTTAATTGTCTCTTATGTCTAGCTAAAAAAGAAAACCTTAACAAAATTTAAAAAGGTTATTTTTTTATTATTCCAATTAAATAAAAATTTAATGAGCCATTATTCTTATAATTTGAAACTTAACCCACTTTTAAAAAAAAAACTTAATGAGCCTATATTCTAATAAAATGAAACTTTTTTATTAGCTCAACTTAGATTAAAAATTAGTTGCTGAATTTTTTTTTAATTTAAAAATTTTAAAAAAAATTAAATTGTGAGTGAGGTACATAAAATACCTAAGTCTAATTGTTATATCCGTCATACGCCTCATATATCTAAATGTTATAATCGTCGTTGATTAATATTTTTTTCCATGGCCCAAAAAAGCAAAAAAATTAATGGACCAATATTCTTGTAATTTCAAAGTTTTTTTTCAACTCAATTAAACAAAAAATAAATGAATTCATATTTTAATTCTTAAAAATTAGTTTTTATTAACCTAACAAAATTGAAAAATTAGTTGCCCATATTTCTAAATTTTCCTTTGGGTAATAAAAAAATATTTAAAAAACACAGAAATTGTGAGTTAAATAAATAAAATACCAAGGTCTAAAAGTTGCATCTGTTTAACATTGAACTCAAAGATTGAAACAAAGTTGAAACTCTTCAATAATTTTATTTTTAATTTAGAGTACTTTAAATGTGGGTATACTCTTAATTGTGTCTTATGACTAGCTAAAAAAAAAAACCATAACAAAATCTCTAGTAATTTCAAAGTTTTTTACCGGCTCAATTAATCAAAAAATTAATGAATTCATATTTTAATTCTCAAAAATTAGCTTTTATTAACCTAACAAAATTGAAAAATTAGTTGCCCATATTTTTAAATTTTCCATTGGGTAATAAAAAAATATTTAAAAAACACAGAAATTGTGAGTTAAATAAATAAAATACCAAGGTCTAAAAGTTCCATCCATTTAACATTGAACTCAAAGATTGAAATAAAGTCGAAACTCCTCAACAATTTTATTTTTAATTTAGAGTACTTTAAATGTGGGTATGCTCTTAATTGTCTCTTATGTCTACCTAAAAAAAAACCTTAACAAAATTTAAAAAGGTTATTTTTTAATTATTCCATTTAAATAAAAAATTTAATGAGCTATTATTCTTATAATTTGAAACTTAACCCACGTAAAAAAAAAATTAATGAGCCTATATTTTAATAAAATGAAACTTTTTTATTAGCTCAACTTAGATAAAAAATTGGTTGCTGAATTTTTTTTTAATTTAAGAATTTAAAAAAATTAAATTGTGATCGAGGTACATAAAATGCCCAAGTCTAGTTATTATATCCGTCATTCGTCTCATATATCTAAATGTTATAATCTTCATTGATTAATATTTTTTTCCATGGCCCAAAAAAGCAAAAAAATTGAAGGACCAGTATTCTAGTAATTTCAATGTTTTTTATCAGCTCAATTAAATAAAAAATTAATGAATTCATTTTTTAATTCTTAAAAATAAGTTTTTATTAACCTAACAAAATTGAAAAATTAGTTGCCCATATTTTTAAAATTTCCTTTGGGTAATAAAAGAAATATTTAAAAAATACACAAATTATGAGTTAAATAAATAAAACACCTAGGTCTAAAAGTTGCATCCGTGTAACATTGAACTCAAAGATTAAAACACAGCCGAAATTCCTCAACAATTGCATTTTTAATTTAGAGTACTTTAAATGTGGGTATACTCTTTATTGTCTCTTATGTCCAGCAAAAAAAAAAACTTAACAAATTTTTAATAGTTTATTTTTTTATTATTCCAATTAAATAAAAAATTTAATGAGCCATTATTCTTATAATTTGAAACTTAACCCACTTAAAAAAAAATTAATGAGCCTACATTCTAATATAATGAAACTTTTTTATTAGCTCAACTTAGATTAAAAATTGATTGCTGAATTTTTTTTAAATTTAAGAATTTAAAAAAATTAAATTGTGAGCGAGGTACATAAAATACTTAAGTCTAGTTGTTATATCCATCATTCGTCTCATATATCTAAATATTATAATCGTCGTTGATTAATATTTTTTTCATGGCCCAAAAAGCAAAAAAAATTAATGGACCAATACGCTAGTAATTTCAATGTTTTTTACAGGCTCAATTAAACAAAAAATTAATGAATTCATATTTTAATTCTTAAAAATTAGTTTTTGTTAGCCTAACAAAATTGAAAAATTAGTTGCCCTTATTTTTAAATTTTCCATTGGTTAATAAAAAAATATTTAAAAAACACAAAAATTGTGTGTTAAATAAATAAAATACCATGGTCTAAAAGTTGCATCCGTTTAACATTGAACTCAAAGATTGAAACAATGTCGAAACTCCTCAACAATTTTATTTTTAATTTAGAGTACTTTAAATATGGGAATGCTCTTAATTGTCTCTTATGTCTAGCTAAAAAAAAAAACCTTAACAAAATTTAAAAAGGTTATTTTTTTATTATTCCAATTAAATAAAAAATTTAATGAGCCATTATTCTTATAATTTGAAACATAACCCACATAAAAAAAAAAAATTTAACGAGCCTATATTTTAATAAAATGGAAATTTTTTATTAGCTCAACTTAGATTAAAAATTTGTTGCTGAATTTTTTTTTAATTTAAGAATTTAAAAAAAATTAAATTGAGAGTGAGGTACATAAAATAACTAAGTCGAGTTGTTATATCCATCATTCGTCTCATTTATCTAAATGTTATAATCGTCATTGATTAATATTTTTTTCCATGGCCCAAAAAGCAAAAAAAAATTAATGGACCAATACGCTAGTAATTTCAATGTTTTTTACAGGCTCAATTAAAAAAAAAATTAATGAATTCATTTTTTAATTCTTAAAAATTAGTTTTTATTAACCTAACAAAATTGAAAAATTATTTGCCCATATTTTTAAATTTTCCTTTGGGTAAAAAAAAAAATTAAAATTAAATAAATAAAACACCAAGGTCTAAAAGTTGCATCCATTTAACATTGAACTCAAAGACTGAAAAAATGTCCAAACTCCTCAACAATTTTATTTTTAATTTAGAGTACATTAAATGTGAGCATGCTCTTAATTGTCTCTTATGTCCAGGTAAAAAAAAAAAAAATCCTTAACAAAATTTGAAAAGCTTATTTTTTTAATTATTCCAATTAAATAAAAATTTAATGAGACATTATTCTTATAATTTGAAACTTAACCCACTTTAAAAAAAAAAAATTTAATGAGCCTATATTCTAATAAAATGAAACTTTTTTATTAGCTCAACTTAGATTAAAAATTGGTTGCTGAATTTTTTTTTTAATTTAAGAATTTAAAAAAAATTAATTTGTGTGCGAGGAACATAAAATACCTAAGTCTAGTTGTTATATCCGTCATTCGTCCCATATATCTAAATGTTATAATCGTCATTGATTAATATATTTTTTCATGGCCCAAAAAAGCAAAAAAAATTGCTGGACCAATACTCTAATAATTTCAAATTTTTTTACCGGCTCAATTAAACAAAAAATTAATGAATTCATTTTTTAATTTTAAAATTAATTTTTATTAATCTAACAAAATTGAAAAATTAGTTGCCCATATTTTTAAATTTTCCTTTGGGTAACAAAAAAATATTTAAAAAATACAGAAATTGTGAGTTAAATAAATAAAATACCTAGGTCTAAAAGTTGCATCTGTTTAACATTGAACTCAAAAATTGAAACAAAGCCAAAACTCCTCAACAATTTCATTTTTAATTTAGAGTACTTTAAAGGTGGGTATGCTCTTAATTATCTCTTATGTCTAGCAAAAAAAAAAAACCTAACAAATTTTTAAAGGGTTATTTTTTTATTATTCCAATTAAATAAAATATTTAATGAGCCATTATTCTTGTCATTTGAAACTTAACCTACTTAAAAAAAAAAAAAATTTAATGAGCCTATATTCTAATAATCTGAAACTTTTTTATTAGCTCAACATAGATTAAAAATTAGTTGCTGAATTTTTTTTTAAATTAAGAATTTAAAAAAAATTAAATTGTGAGTGAGGTACATAAAATACCTAAGTCTTGTTGTTATATCCGTCATTCGTCTCATATATCTTAATGTTATAATCGTCATTGATTAATATTTTTTTCTATGGCCCAAAAAAGCAAAAAAAATTGAAGGACCAGTATTCTAGAAATTTCAAAGTTTTTTATCTGCTCAATTAAACAAAAAATTAATGAATTCATTTTTTAATTCTTAAAAATAAGTTTTTATTAACCTAACAAAATTGAAAAATTAGTTGTCCATATTTTCAAAATTTCCTTTGGGTAATAAAAGAAATATTTAAAAAATACACAAATTATGAGTCAAATAAATAAAACACCTAGGTCTAAAAATTGCATCCGTGTAACATTGAACTCAAAGATTGAAACAAAGCCGAAACTCCACAACAATTGTATTTTTAATTTAGAGTACTTTAAATGTGGGTATGCTCTTAATTGTCTCTTATGTCTAGCAAAAAAAAAACTTAACAAATTTTTAAAAGTTTATTTTTTTACTATTCCAATTACATAAAAAATTTAATGAGCCATTATTCTTATAATTTGAAACTTAACCCACGTAAAAAAAAATTTAATGAGCCTATATACTGATAAAATGAAACTTTTTTATTAGCTCAACTTAGATTAAAAATTGGTTGCTGAATTTTTTATAATTTAAGAATTTAAAAAAATTAAATTGTGAGCGAGGTACATAAAATACCTAGTCTAGTTGTTATATCCGTCATTCGCCTCATATATCTAAATGTTGTAATCGTCATTGATTAATATTTTTTTTCATGGCCCAAAAAAGCAAAAAAATTAATGGACCAATATTTTAGTAATTTCAAAGTTTTTTATCACATCAATTAAACAAAAAATTAATCAATTCATATTTTAAGTCTTAAAAATTAGTTTTTATTAACCTAACAAAGTTGAAAAATTAGTTGCCCATATTTTTAAATTTTCCTTTGGGTAATAAAAAAAATTTAAAAAACACAAAAATTTTGAGTTAAATAAATAAAACACATAGGTTTAAAAGTTGCATCCGTTTAATATTGAACTCAAAGATTGAAACAAAGTTGAAACTCTTCAATAATTTTATTTTTAATTTAGAGTACTTTAAATGTGGGTATACTCTTAATTGTGTCTTATGTCTAGCCAAAAAAAAAACCATAACAAAATATTCTAGTAATTTCAAAGTTTTTTACCGGCTCAATTAAACAAAAAATTAATGAATTCATATTTTAATTCTTAAAAATTAGCTTTCATTAACCTAACAAAATTGAAAAATTAGTTGCCCATATTTTTAAATTTTCCTTTGGGTAATAAAAAAAATATTTAAAAAACACAGAAATTGTGAGTTAAATAAATAAAATACCAAGGTCTAAAAGTTGCATCCGTTTAACATTGAACTCAAAGATTGAAACAAAGTCGAAACTCCTTAAAAATTTTATTTTTAATTTAGAGTACTTTAAATGTGGGCATGCTCTTAATTGTCTCTTATGTCTGGCTAAAAAAAAAACCTTAACAAAATACTCTAGTAATTTCAAAGTTTTTTACCGGCTCAGTTAAACAAGAAATTAATGAATTCATATTTTAATTCTTAAAAATTTGCTTTTGTTAACCTAACAAAATTGAAAAATTAGTTGCCCATATTTTTAAATTTTCCTTTGGGTAATAAAAAATTATTTAAAAAACACAGAATTTGTGAGTTAAATAAATAAAATACCAAGGTCTAAAAGTTGCATCCGTTTAACATTGAACTCAAAGATTGAAACAAAGTCGGAACTCCTCAACAATTTTATTTTTAATATAGTGTACTTTAAATGTGGGCATGCTCTTAATTGTCTCTTATATCTGGCTAAAAAACAAACCTTAACAAAATACTCTAGTAATTTCAAAGTTTTTTACCGGCTCAATTAAACAAAAAATTAATGAATTCACATTTTAATTCTTAAAAATTAGCTTTTACTAACCTAGCAAAATTGAAAAATTAGTTGCCCATATTTTTAAATATTCCTTTGGGCAATAAAAAAATATTTAAAAAACACAGAAATTGTGAGTTAAATAAATAAAACACCAAGGCCTAAAAGTTACATCCGTTTAACATTGAACTCAAATATTGAAATAAAGTCGAAACACCTCAACAATTTTATTTTTAAGTTAGAGTACTTTAAATGTGGGTATGCTCTTAATTGTCCCTTATGTCTAGCGAAAAAAAAAAAACCTTAACAAAATTTAAAAAGGTTATTTTTTTTATTATTCCAATTAAATAAAAAATTTATTGAGCCATTATTCTTATAATTTGAAACTTAACCGATTTTTAATGAGCCTATATTCTAATAAAATGAAACTTTTTTATTAGCTCAACTTAGATTAAAATTTGGTTGTTGAATTTTTTTTTTAATTTAAGAATTTAAAAAAAATTCAATTGTGTGCGAGGTACATAAAATACCTAAGTCTAGTTGTTATATCCGTCATTCGTCTCATATATTTAAATGTTATAATCGTCATTGATTAATATATATTTTCATGGCAGGAAAAAAGCAAAAAAAATTGCAGGACCAATACTCTAGTAATTTCAAAGTTTTTTACCAGCTCAATAAAACAAAAAATTAATGAATTAATTTTTTTAATTCTTAAAAATTAGTTTTTATTAACCTAACAAAGTCAAAACTCCTCAATAATTTTATTTTTAATTTAGAGTACTTTAAATGTGGGTATGCTTTTAATTGTCTCTTATGTCTAGCCAAAAAAAAAACCTTAACAAAATTTAAAAATGTTATTTTTTTATTATTTCAATTAGATAAAAAAATTAATGAGCCATTATTCTTATAATTTGAAACTTAACCCACACAAAAAAAAAAATTAATGAGCCTATATTTTAATAAAATGAAACTTTTTTATTAGCTCAACTTAGATTAAAAATTTGTTGCTGAATTTTCTTTAATTTAAGAATTTAAAAAAAATTAAATTGTGAGTGAAGTATATTAAATAACTAAGTCTAGTTATTATATCCATCATTCGTCTCATATATCTAAATGTTATAATCGTCATTGATTAATATTTTTTTCCATAGCCCAAAAGAGCAAAAAATTAATGGACCAATATTCTAGCAATTTCAAAGTTTTTTATTGACTCAATTATACAAAAATTAATGAATTCATATTTTAATTCTTAAAAATTAGTTTTTATTAACCTACTAAAAATGAAAAATTAGTTGCCCATATTTTTAAATTTTCCTTTGGGTAATAAAAGAAATTTAAAAAACACAGAAATTATGAGTTAAATAAATAAAACACCTAGGTTTAAAAGTGCATCCGTTTAATATTGAACTCAAAGATTGAAACAAAGTTAAAACTCTTCAATAATTTTATTTTTGATTTAGAGTACTTTAAATGTGGGTATACTATTAATTGTGTCTTATGTCTAGCCAAAAAAAAAACCCATAACAAAATATTCTAGTAATTTCAAAGTTTTTTACCGTCTCAATAAAATAAAAAATTAATGAATTCATATTTTAATTCTTAAAAATTAGCTTTTATTAACCTAACAAAATTGAAAAATTAGTTGCCCATATTTTTAAATTTTCCTTTGGGTAATAAAAAAGTATTTAAAAAACACAGAAATTGTGAGTTAAATAAATAAAATACCAAGGTCTAAAAGTTGCATCCGTTTAACATTGAACTAAAATATTGATACAAAGTCGAAACTCCTTAACAATTCTATTTTTAATTTAGAGTACTTTAAATGTGGGCATGTTCTTAATTGTCCCTTATGTCTAGCTAAAAAAAAAAACCTTAACAAAATTTAAAAAGGATATTTTTTTATTATTCTAATTAAATAAAAAATTTAATGAGCCATTATTCTTATAATTTGAAACCTAACCCAGTTAAAAAAAAATTTAATGAGCCTATATTCTAATAAAATGAAACTTTTTTATTAGCTCAACTTAAATTAAAAATTGGTTGTTGAATTTTTTTTAATTTAAGAATTTAAAAAAAAATTAAATTGTGTGCAAGGTATATAAAATACCTAAGTCCAGTTGCTATATCCGTCATTCGTCTCATATATCTAAATGTTATAATCGTCATTGATTAATATATATTTCCATGGCACAAAAATAGCAAAAAAAATTGCAGGGCCAATACTCTAGTAATTTCAAAGTTTTTTTTCGGCTCAATAAAACAAAAAATTAATGAATTAATTTTTTAATTCTTAAAAACTAGCTTTTATTAACCTAACAAAATTGAAAAATTAGTTGCCCATATTTTTAAATTTTCATTTGGGTAATAAAAAAATATTTAAAAAACACAAAAATTGTGAGTTAAATAAATAAAATACCAAGGTCTAAAAGTTGCATCCGTTTAACATTGACCTCAAAGATTGAAACAATGTCGAAACTCCTCAATAATTTTATTTTTAATTTAGAGTACTTTAAATGTGAAAATGCTCTTAATTGTCCCTTATGTCTAGCTAAAAAAAAAACCTTAACAAAATTTAAAAAGGTTATTCTTTTATTATTCCAATTAAATAAAAAATTTAATGAGCCTATATTTTAATAAAATGAAACTTTTTTATCAGCTCAACTTAGATTAATAATTGGTTGCAGAATTTTTTTTTAAATTAAGAATTTCAAAAAATTAAATTGTGAGGGAGGTACATAAAATACCTGTAACAGCCCGATCCTTCTCCAGTTAGTATTGTCCGCTTTGGCCCATGGGCCTCACGGATTTGTCCCTTGGGAGGTTTCATTCCCAAAAGCGCGCTGACCAGGTGAGGAAGGCTCCCACATATATGGCCCAAATCTTTTCTTCCCGTTTCTAATGTGGGACACGAAGTTTCCACCCCAGTGCGTAGCTGGTTGAACAAGCACGTCCCAACCCCATCCCTGGGTCGTGACAAGCCCACCAGCTTCCGCCTGGTGCGTCCTCGCACCACACACCGTACTAGAGGAGTCCATTTCGGTGGTAAGCTAGCTCAGAGGCTACCGGACCCACACGCTCAATGACATCATATGGACCAATAAACCTAGGGCTCAACTTACCCTTTTACCAAATCTTAGCACTTTTTTCCAAGGTGATACCTTAAGAAACACCTTCTCGCCAACCTCATACTCTATATCCTTTCTCCTCAGGTCGGCATATGACTTCTGTCTGTTCGAGGCGACTTTCAAATTGTCTCTGATGAGTTTCACTTTTTCCTCCATCTGTCTCACTAAATCTGGGCCCACTATTTTCTCCTCACCCATTTCTGTCCAGCATAAGGGAGTTCTACATCTCCTCCCATACAACGCTTCATATGGAGCCATTTTTATACTGGCTTGGTAGCTGTTGTTGTCATTTCAATCTCAAAGTTTAGTTACAAGTCCAAAATGAAATACATCATAAACTAGTAATTTATTGTCTATGAATTTCTATATGAATGCAATAGATAATACTTCATTTTTAGATCTCATAAATAATTGTAAATGATATGATACATGATAATATGATATGGAAATGTGTGAAATGAATATGGACATATTAACAGGTGATTAGTGGAACCCGCCAGATGCTAATAAAATAAGGGAGGCTCTGTCCGGGTCTCCACAGAAATAAGATATTAAAAAAAAAAAAATTCTACACATAGAATACATGTTTTAGATGACGGGTAAGGGGCGTCACAATACCTAAGTCTTGTTGTTATATCCGTCATTCGTCTCATATATCTAAATGTTACAATCGTCATTGATTAATATTTTTTTTCCATGGCCCAAAAAAACAAAAAAATTGAAGGACCAGTATTCTATAAATTTCAAAGTTTTTTATCAGCTTAATCAAACAAAAAATTAATGAATTCATTTTTTAATTCTTAAAAATGAGTTTTTATTAACCTAACAAAATTGAAAAATTAGTTGCCCATATTTTTAAAAATTCCTTTGGTTAATAAAAATAAAAGAAATATTTAAAAAATACACAAATTATGAGTTAAATAAATAAAACACCTAGGTCTAAAAGTTGCATCCGTGTAACATTGAACACAAAGATTGAAACAGAGTTGAAACTCCTCAACAATTATATTTTTAATTTAGAGTACTTTAAATGTGGGTATGCTCTTAATTGTCTCTTATGTCTAGCAAAAAAAAAACTTAACAAATTTTTAAAAGTTTATTTTTTTATTATTCCAATTAAATAAAAAATTTAATGAGCCATTATTCCTATAATTTGAAACTTAACCCACTTAGAAAAAATTTAATGAGCCAATATTCTGATAAAATGAAACTTTTTTATTAGCTCAACTTAGATTAAAAATTGGTTGCTGAATTTTTTTTAATTTAAGAATTTAAAAAAATTAAATTGTGAGCGAGGTACATAAAATACCTAAGTCTAGTGGTTATATCCGTCATTCGCCTCATATATCTAAATGTTGTAATCGTCATTGATTAATATTTTTTTTCATGGCCCAAAAAAGCAAAAAAAATAATGGACCAATATTCTAGTAATTTCAAAGTATTTTATCGAATCAATTAAAAAAAAATTAATGAATTCATATTTTAATTCTTAAAAATTAGTTTTTATTAACCTAACAAAATTGGAAAATTAGTTGCCCATATTTTTAAATTTTCCTTTGGGTAATAAAAAAAATTTTAAAAACACAGAAATTGTGAGTTAAATAAATAAAACACCTAGGTTTAAAAGTTGTATCCGTTTAACATTGAACTCAAAGATTGAAACAAAGTTGAAACTCTTCAGTAATTTATTTTTAATTTAGAGTACTTTAAATGTGGGTATACACTTAATTGTGTCTTATGTCTAGCCAAAAAAAAACCATAACAAAATATTCTAGTAATTTCAAAGTTTTTTACCGGCTCAATTAAACAAAAAATTAATGAATTCATATTTTAATTCTTAAAAATTAGCTTTCATTAACCTAACAAAATTGAAAAATTAGTTGCCCATATTTTTAAATTTTCCTTTGGGTAATAAAAAAATATTAAAAAAACACAGAAATTGTGAGTTAAATAAATAAAATACCAAGGTCTAAAAGTTGCATCCGTTTAACATTGAACTCAAAGATTGAAACAAAGTCGAAACTCCTCAACAATTTTATTTTTAATTTAGAGTACTTTAAATGTAGGTATGCTCTTAATTGTCTCTTATGTCTAGTTAAAAAAAAACCTTAACAAAATACTCTAGTAATTTTAAAGTTTTTTACCGGCTCATTTAAACAAAAAATTAATGAATTTATATTTTAATTCTTAAAAATTAGCTTTTATTAAACAAACAAAATTGAAAAATTAGTTGCCCATATTTTTAAATTTTCCTTTGGGTAATAAAAAAAAATTTTAAAAACACAGAAATTGCGAGTTAAATAAATAAAACACCAAGGTCTAAAAGTTGCATCCGTTTAACATTGAACTCAAATATTGAAACAAAGTCGAAACTCCTTAACAATTTTATTTTTAATTTAGAGTACTTTAAATGTGGGAATGCTCTTAATTGTCCCGTTTGTCTGGCTAAAAAAAAAAACCTTAACAAAATTTAAAAAGGTTATTTTTTTATTATTCCAATTAAATAAAAAATTTAATGAGCCATTATTCTTATAATTTGAAACTTAACCCAGTTAAAAAAAAACTTAATGAGCCTATATTCTAATAAAATGAAACTTTTTTATTAACTCAACTTAGATTAAAAATTAGTTGTTGAATTTTTTTTTAATTTAAGAATTTTAAAAAAAATTAAATTGTGAGCGAGGTACATAAAATACCTAAGTCTAGTTGTTATATCCGTCATTCGTCTCATTTATCTAAATGTTATAATCGTCATTGATTAATATATATTTCCATTGCAGAAAAAAAGCAAAAAAAATTGCGGGACCAACACTCTAGTAATTTCAAAGTTTTTTACCGGCTCAATAAAACAAAAAATTATTGAATTAATTTTTTAATTCTTAAAAATTAGCAGCTTTTATTAACCTAACAAAATTGAAAAATTATTTGCCCATATTTTTAAAATTTCTTTTGGGTAATAAAAGAAATATTTAAAAAACACACAAATTGTGAGCTAAATAAATAAAATACCTAGGTCTAAAACTTGCATCCGTTTAACATTGAACTTAAAGACTGAAAAAACGTCGAAACTCCTCAACAATTTTATTTTCAATTTAGAGTACTTTAAATATGGGTGTGCTCTTAATTGTCTCTTATGTCTAGCTAAAAAAGAAAACCTTAACAAAATTTAAAAAGGTTATTTTTTTATTATTCCAATTAAATAAAAATTTAATGAGCCATTATTCTTATAATTTGAAACTTAACCCACTTAAAAAAAAAAAAAAACTTAATGAGCCTATATTCTAATAAAATGAAACTTTTTTATTAGCTCAACTTAGATTAAAAATTGGTTGCTGAATTTTTTTTTTAATTTAAAAATTTTTAAAAAAATTAAATTGTGAGTGAGGTACATAAAATACCTAAGTCTAATTGTTATATCCATCATACGCCTCATATATCTAAATGTTATAATCGTCGTTGATTAATATTTTTTTCCATGGCCCAAAAAAGCAAAAAAATTAATGGACCAATATTCTTGTAATTTCAAAGGTTTTTTTTCGACTCAATTAAACAAAAAATAAATGAATTCATATTTTAATTCTTAAAAATTAGTTTTTATTAACCTAACAAAATTGAAAAATTAGTTGCCCATATTTCTAAATTTTCCTTTGGGTAATAAAAAAAATATTTAAAAAACACAGAAATTGTGAGTTAAATAAATAAAATACCAAGGTCTAAAAGTTGCATCCGTTTAACATTGAACTCAAAGATTGAAACAATGTCGAAACTCCTCAATAATTTTATTTTTAATTTAGAGTACTTTAAATGTGGGAATGCTCTTAATTGTCTCTTATGTCTAGCTAAAAAAAAACCTTAACAAAATTTAAAAAGGTTATTTTTTTAATTATTCCAATTAAATAAAACATTTAATGAGCCATTATTCTTATAATTTGAAACTTAACCCACATAAAAAAAAATTTAATGAGCCTATATTTTAATAAAATGAAACTTTTTTATTAGCTCAACTTAGATTAAAAATTGGTTGCTGAATTTTCTTTTAATTTAAGATTTTAAAAAAAATTAAATTGTGAGTGAGGTACATAAAATAACTAAGTCTAGTTGTTATATCCATCATTCATCTCATATATCTAAATGTTATAATCGTCATTGATTAATATTTTTTTCCATAGACCAAAAGAGCGAAAAATTAATGAACCAATATTCTAGTAATTTCAAAATTTTTTATCGGCTCGATTGCACAAAAAATTAATGAATTCATTTTTTAATTCTTAAAAATTAGTTTTTATTAACCGAACAAAATTGAAAAATTATTTGCCCATATTTTTAAAATTTCTTTTGGGTAATAAAAGAAATGTTTAAAAAACACACAAATTGTGAGCTAAATAAATAAAATGCGTAGGTCTAAAACTTGCATCCGTTTAACATTGAACTTAAAGACTGAAAAAAAGTCGAAACTCCTCAACAATTTTATTTTTAATTTAGAGTACTTTAAATGTGGGTATGCTCTTAATTGTCCCTTATGTCTGGCTAAAAAAAAAACCTTAACAAAATTTAAAAAGGTTATTTTTTTATTATTCCAATTAAATAAAAAATTTAATGAGCCATTATTCTTATAATTTGAAACTTAACCCAGTTAAAAAAAAAAAATTTAATGAGCCTATATTCTAATAAAACGAAACTTTTTTATTAGCTCAACTTAGATTAAAAATCGGTCGTTGAATTTTTTTTTTAATTTAAGAATTTTAAAAAAAATTAAATTGTGTGCGAGGTAATACCGAAGTCTAATTGTTATATTTGTCATACACCTCATATATCTAAATGTTATAATCGTCGTTGACTAATATTTTTTTCCATGGCCCAAAAAATCAAAAAAAATAATGGACCAATATTCTAGTAATTTCAAAGTTTTTTTTCGACTCAATTAAACAAAAAATAAATGAATTCAAATTTTAATTCTTAAAAATTTGTTTTTATTAACCTAACAAAATTGAAAAATTAGTTGCCCATATTTTTAAATTTTCCTTTGGGTAATAAAAAATATTTAAAAAACACAGAAACTGCGAGTTAAATAAATAAAACACCAAGGTCTAAAAGTTACATCCGTTTAGCATTGAACTCAAATATTGAAACAAAGTCAAAACTCCTCAACAATTTTATTTTTAATTTAGAGTACTTTAAATGTGGGTATGCTCTTAATTGTCCCTTATGTCTGACTAAAAGAAAAAACCTTAACAAAATTTAAAAAGGTTATTTTTTTATTATTCCAATTAAATAAAAAATTTAATGAGCCATTATTCTTATAATTTGAAACTTTTTTATTAACTCAACTTAGATTAAAAATTGGTTGTTGAATTTTTTTTAATTTAATAATTTTAAAAAAAATTAAATTGTGAGTGAGGTACATAAAATACCTAAGTCTAGTTGTTATATCCGTCATTCGTCTCATATATCTAAATGTTATAATCGTCATTGATTAATATATATTTCCATTGCAAAAAAAAAAAGCAAAAAAAATTGCGGGACCAATACTCTAGTAATTTCAAAGTTTTTTACCGGCTCAATAAAACAAAAAATTAATGAATTAATTTTTTAATTCTTAAAAATTAGCAGCTTTTATTAACCTAACAAAATTGAAAAATTATTTGCCCATATTTTTAAAATTTCTTTTGGGTAATAAAAGAAATACTTAAAAAACACACAAATTGTGAGCTAAATAAATAAAATACCTAGGTCTAAAACTTGCATCCGTTTAACATTGAACTTAAAGACTGAAAAAACGTCGAAACTCCTCAACAATTTTATTTTCAATTTAGAGTACTTTAAATGTGGGTGTGCTCTTAATTGTCTCTTATGTCTAGCTAAAAAAGAAAACCTTAACAAAATTTAAAAAGGTTATTTTTTTATTATTCCAATTAAATAAAAATTTAATGAGCCATTATTCTTATAATTTGAAACTTAACCCACTTTAAAAAAAAAACTTAATGAGCCTATATTCCAATAAAATGAAACTTTTTTATTAGCTCAACTTAGATTAAAAATTGGTTGCTGAATTTTTTTTTTAATTTAAAAATTTAAAAAAAAATTAAATTGTGAGTGAGGTACATAAAATACCTAAGTCTAATTGTTATGTCCGTCATACGCCTCATATATCTAAATGTTATAATCGTCGTTGATTAATATTTTTTTCCATGGCCCAAAAAAGCAAAAAAATTAATGGACCAATATTCTTGTAATTTCAAAGTTTTTTTTCGACTCAATTAAACAAAAAATAAATGAATTCATATTTTAATTCTTAAAAATTAGTTTTTATTAACCTAACAAAATTGAAAAATTAGTTGCCCATATTTCTAAATTTTCCTTTGGGTAATAAAAAAATATTTAAAAAACACAGAAATTGTGAGTTAAATAAATAAAATACCAAGGTCTAAAAATTGCATCCGTTTAACATTGAACTCAAAGATTGAAACAAAGTTGAAACTCTTCAATAATTTTATTGTTAATTTAGAGTACTTTAAATGTGGGTATACTCTTAATTGTGTCTTATGACTAGCTAAAACAAAAAACCATAACAAAATCTCTAGTAATTTCAAAGTTTTTTACCGGCTCAATTAATCAAAAAATTAATGAATTCATATTTTAATTCTTAAAAATTAGCTTTTATTAACCTAACAAAATTGAAAAATTAGTTGCCCATATTTTTAAATTTTTCATTGGGTAATAAAAAAATATTTAAAAAACACAGAAATTGTGAGTTAAATAAATAAAATACCAAGGTCTAAAAGTTCCATCCATTTAACATTGAACTCAAAGATTGAAATAAAGTCGAAACTCCTCAACAATTTTATTTTTAATTTAGAGTACTTTAAATGTGGGTATGCTCTTAATTGTCTCTTATGTCTACCTAAAAAAAAACCTTAACAAAATTTAAAAAGGTTATTTTTTAATTATTCGAATTAAATAAAAAATTTAATGAGCTATTATTCTTATAATTTGAAACTTAACCCACATAAAAAAAAAAATTAATGAGCCTATATTTTAATAAAATGAAACTTTTTTATTAGCTCAACTTAGATTAAAAATTGGTTGCTGAATTTTTTTTTAATTTAAGAATTTAAAAAAATTAAATTGTGAGCGAGGTACATAAAATACCCAAGTCTAGTTGTTATATCCGTCATTCGTCTCATATATCTAAATGTTATAATCTTCATTGATTAATATTTTTTTCCATGGCCCAAAAAAGCAAAAAAATTGAAGGACCAGTATTCTAGTAATTTCAATGTTTTTTATCAGCTCAATTAAACAAAAAATTAATGAATTCATTTTTTAATTCTTAAAAATAAGTTTTTATTAACCTAACAAAATTGAAAAATTAGTTGCCCATATTTTTAAAATTTCCTTTGGGTAATAAAAGAAATATTTAAAAAATACACAAATTATGAGTTAAATAAATAAAACACCTAGGTCTAAAAGTTGCATCCGTGTAACGTTGAACTCAAAGATTGAAAGAAAGCCGAAATTCCTCAACAATTGCATTTTTAATTTAGAGTACTTTAAATGTGGGTATGCTCTTTATTGTCTCTTATGTCCAGCAAAAAAAAAAAACTTAACAAATTTTTAATAGTTTATTTTTTTATTATTCCAATTAAATAAAAAATTTAATGAGCCATTATTCTTATAATTTGAAACTTAACCCACTTAAAAAAAATTAATGAGCCTACATTCTAATATAATGAAACTTTTTTATTAGCTCAACTTAGATTAAAAATTGATTGCTGAATTTTTTTTAAATTTAAGAATTTAAAAAAATTAAATTGTGAGCGAGGTACATAAAATACTTAAGTCTAGTTATTATATCCATCATTCGCCTCATATATCTAAATGTTATAATCGTCGTTGATTAATATTTTTTTCCATGGCCAAAAAGCAAAAAAAAATTAATGGACCAATATTCTAGTAATTTCAAAGTTTTTTATCGACTCAATTAAACAAAAAATTAATGAATTCATATTTTAATTCTTAAAAATTAGTTTTCATTAACCTAACAAAATTGAAAAATTAGTTGCCCATATTTTTAAATTTTACTTTGGGTAATAAAAAAAATTTAAAAAACACAGAAATTGTGAGTTAAATAAATAAAACACTTAGGTCTAAAAGTTTCATCCGCTTAACATTGAACTCAAAGATTGAAACAAAGCCGAAACTCCTCAACAATTGTATTTTTAATTTAGAGTACTTTAAATATGGGTATGCTCTTACTTTGTCTTATGTCTAGCAAAAAAAAAAACTTAACAAATTTTTAAAAGTTTATTTTTTTATTATTCCAATAAAATAAAAAATTTAATGAGCCATTATTCTTATAATTTGAAACTTAACCCACGTAAAAAAAAATTTAATGAGCCTATATACTGATAAAATGAAACTTTTTTATTAGCTCAACTTAGATTAAAAATTGGTTGCTGAATTTTTTATAATTTAAGAATTTAAAAAAATTAAATTGTGAGCGAGGTACAAAAAATACCTAGTCTAGTTGTTATATCCGTCATTCGCCACATATATCTAAATGTTGTAATCGTCATTGATTAATATTTTTTTTCATGGCCCAAAAAAGCAAAAAAATTAATGGACCAATATTTTAGTAATTTCAAAGCTTTTTATCGCATCAATTAAACAAAAAATTAATCAATTCATATTTTAAGTCTTAAAAATTAGTTTTTATTAACCTAACAAAGTTGAAAAATTAGTTGCCCATATTTTTAAATTTTCCTTTGGGTAATAAAAAAAATTTTAAAAACACAAAAATTGTGAGTTAAATAAATAAAACACCTAGGTTTAAAAGTTGCATCCGTTTAACATTGAACTCAAAGATTGAAACAAAGTTGAAACTCTTCAATAATTTTATTTTTAATTTAGAGTACTTTAAATGTGGGTATACTCTTAATTGTGTCTTATGTCTAGCCAAAAAAAAAAAACCATAACAAAATATTCTAGTAATTTCAAAGTTTTTTACCGGCTCAATTAAACAAAAAATTAATGAATTCATATTTTAATTCTTAAAAATTAGCTTTCATTAACCTAACAAAATTGAAAAATTAGTTGCCCATATTTTTAAATTTTCCTTTGGATAATAAAAAAATATTTAAAAAACACAGAAATTGTGAGTTAAATAAATAAAATACCAAGGTCTAAAAGTTCCATCCGTTTAACATTGAACTCAAAGATTGAAACAAAGTCGAAACTCCTTAACAATTTTATTTTTAATTTAGAGTACTTTAAATGTGGGCATGCTCTTAATTGTCTCTTATGTCTGGATAAAAAAAAAACCTTAACAAAATGCTCTAGTAATTTCAAAGTTTTTTACCAGCTCAGTTAAACAAGAAATTAATGAATTCATATTTTAATTCTTAAAAATTTGCTTTTATTAACCTAACAAAATTGAAAAATTAGTTGCCCATATTTTTAAATTTTCCTTTGGGTAATAAAAAATTATTTAAAAAACACAGAATTTGTGAGTTAAATAAATAAAATACCAAGGTCTAAAAGTTGCATCCGTTTAACATTGAACTCAAAGATTGAAACAAAGTCAAAACTCCTCAACAATTTTATTTTTAATATAGTGTACTTTAAATGTGGGCATGCTCTTAATTGTCTCTTATATCTGGCTAAAAAACAAACCTTAACAAAATACTCTAGTAATTTCAAAGTTTTTTACCGGCTCAATTAAACAAAAAATTAATGAATTCATATTTTAATTCTTAAAAATTAGCTTTCACTAACCTAGCAAAATTGAAAAATTAGTTGCCCATATTTTTAAATTTTCCTTTGGGCAATAAAAAAATATTTAAAAAACACAGAAATTGTGAGTTAAATAAATAAAATACCAAGGCCGAAAAGTTACATCCGTTTAACATTGAACTCAAATATTGAAACAAAGTCGAAACTCCTCAACAATTTTATTTTTAATTTAGAGTACTTTAAATGTGGGTATGCTCTTAATTGTCCTTTATGTCTAACAAAAAAAAAAACCTTAACAAAATTTAAAAAGGTTATTTTTTTATTATTCCAATTAAATAAAAAATTTATTGAGCCATTATTCTTATAATTTGAAACTTAACCGATTTTTAATGAGCCTATATTCCAATAAAATGAAACTTTTTTATTAGCTCAACTTAGATTAAAATTTGGTTGTTGAATTTTTTTTTTAATTTAAGAATTTAAAAAAAAATAAATTGTGTGCGAGGTACATAAAATACCTAAGTCTAGTTGTTATATCCGTCATTCGTCTCATATATTTAAATGTTATAATCGTCATTGATTAATATATATTTTCATGGCAGAAAAAAAGCAAAAAAAATTGCAGGACCAATACTCTAGTAATTTCAAAGTTTTTTACCAGCTCAATAAAACAAAAAATTAATGAATTAATTTTTTTAATTCTTAAAAATTAGTTTTTATTAACCTAACAAAGTCGAAACTCCTCAATAATTTTATTTTTAATTTAGAGTACTTTAAATGTGGGTATGCTCTTAATTGTCTCTTATGTCTAGCCAAAAAAAAACCTTAACAAAATTTAAAAATGTTATTTTTTTATTATTTCAATTAGATAAAAAATTTAATGAGCCATTATTCTTATAATTTGAAACTTAACCCACACAAAAAAAAAATTAATGAGCCTATATTTTAATAAAATGAAACTTTTTTATTAGCTCAACTTAGATTAAAAATTTGTTGCTGAATTTTCTTTAATTTAAGAATTTTAAAAAAAATTAAATTGTGAGTGAAGTATATTAAATAACTAAGTCTAGTTATTATATCCATCATTCGTCTCATATATCTAAATGTTATAATCGTCATTGATTAATATTTTTTTCCATAGCCCAAAAGAGCAAAAAACTAATGGACCAATATTCTAGCAATTTCAAAGTTTTTTATTGACTCAAATAAACAAAAAATTAATGAATTCATATTTTAATTCTTAAAAATTACTTTTTATTAACCTACCAAAATTGAAAAATTAGTTGCCCATATTTTTAAATTTTCCTTTGGGTAATAAAAAAAATTTAAAAAACATAGAAACTGTGAGTTAAATAAATAAAACACCTAGGTTTAAAAGTTGCATCCGTTTAACATTGAACTCAAAGATTGAAACAATGTTGAAACTCTTCAATAATTTTATTTTTAATTTAGAGTACTTTAAATGTGGGTATACTCTTCATTGTGTCTTATGTCTAGCCAAAAAAAAAAAAACCATAACAAAATATTATAGTAATTTCAAAGTTTTTTACCGGCTCAATTAAAAAAAAATTAATGAATTCATATTTTAATTCTTAAAAATTAGCTTTTATTAACCTAACAAAATTGAAAAATTAGTTGCCCATACTTTTAAATTTTCCTTTGGGTAATAAAAAAGTATTTAAAAAACACAGAAATTGTGAGTTAAATAAATAAAATACCAAGGTCTAAAAGTTGCATCCGTTTAACATTGAACTAAAATATTGATACAAAGTCGAAACTCCTTAACAATTCTATTTTTAATTTAGAGTACTTTAAATGTGGGCATGTTCTTAATTGTCCCTTATGTCTAGCTAAAAAAAAAAACCTTAACAAAATTTAAAAATGATATTTTTTTATTATTCTAATTAAATAAAAAATTTAATGAGCCATTATTCTTATAATTTGAAACCTAACCCAGTTAAAAAAAATTTAATGAGCCTATATTCTAATAAAATGAAACTTTTTTATTAGCTCAACTTAGATTAAAAATTGGTTGTTGAATTTTTCTTTTAATTTATGAATTTTAAAAAAAATTAAATTGTGAGCGAGGTGCATAAAATACCTAAGTCTAGTTGTTATATCCGTCATTCGTCTCATATATCTAAATGTTATAATCGTCATTGATTAATATATATTTCCATGGCACAAAAAAAGCAAAAAAAATTGCGGGACCAATACTCTAGTAATTTCAAAGTTTTTTACCGGCTCAATAAAACAAAAAATTAATGAATTAATTTTTTAATTCTTAAAAATTAGCTTTTATTAACCAAACGAAATTGAAAAATTAGTTGCCCATATTTTTAAATTTTCCTTTGGTAATAAAAGAAATATTTAAAAAACACAGAAATTGTGAGTTAAATAAATAAAACACCAAGGTCTAAAAGTTGCATCCGTTTAACATTGAACTCAAATATTGAAACAAAGTCGAAACTCCTCAACAATTTTATTTTTAATTTAGAGTACTTTAAAGGTGGGTATGCTTTTAATTGTCTCATATGCCTAGAAAAAAAAAAAAAAACTTAACAAATTTTTAAAAGGTTACTTTTTTATTATTCCAATTAAATAAAATATTTAATGAGCCATTATTCTTGTAATTTGAAACTTAACCCACTTAAAAAAAAAATTAATGAGCTAATATTCTAATAAAATAAAACTTTTTTATTAGCTCAACTTAGATTAAAAATTGGTTGCAGATTTTTTTTTTAAATTAAGAATTTAAAAAAATTAAATTGTGAGGGAGGTACATAAAATACCTAAGTCTTGTTGTTATATCCGTCATTCGTCTCATATATCTAAATGTTATAATCGTCATTGATTAATATTTTTTTCCATGGCCCAAAAAAGCAAAAAAATTGAAAGACCAGTATTCTAGAAATTTCAAAGGTCTAAAAGTTGCATTCGTTTAACATTGAACTCAAATATTGATACAAAGTCAAAACTCCTTAACAATTCTATTTTTAATTTAGAGTACTTTAAATGCGGAAATGCTCTTAATTGTCTCTTATGTCTAGCTAAAAAAAAAAACCTTAACAAAATTTAAAAAGGTTATTTTTTTATTATTCCAATTAAATAAAAAATTTAATGAGCTTATATTTTAATAAAATGAAACTTTTTTATTAGCTCAACTTAGATTAATAATTGGTTGCAGAATTTTTTTTTTAAATTAAGAATTTAAAAAAATTAAATTGTGAGGGAGGTACATAAAATACCAAAGTCTTGTTGTTATATCCGTCATTTGTCTCATATATCTAAATGTTATAATCGTCATTGATTAATATTTTTTTCCATGGCCCAAAAAAGCAAAAAAATTGAAGGACCAGTATTCTATAAATTTCAAAGTTTTTTATCAGCTTAATCAAACAAAAAATTAATGAATTCATTTTTTAATTCTTAAAAATGAGTTTTTATTAACCTAACAAAATTGAAAAATTAGTTGCCCATATTTTTAAAATTTCCTTTTGTTAATAAAAGAAATATTTAAAAAATACACAAATTATGAGTTAAATAAATAAAACACCTAGGTCTAAAAGTTGCATCCGTGTAACATTGAACTCAAAGATTGAAACAGAGTTGAAACTCCTCAACAATTATATTTTTAATTTAGAGTACTTTAAATGTGGGTATGCTCTTAATTGTCTCTTATGTCTAGCAAAAAAAAACTTAACAAATTTTTAATAGTTTATTTTTTTATTATTCCAATTAAATAAAAAATTTAATGAGCCATTATTCTTATAATTTGAAACTTAACCCACTTAAAAAAAATTTAATGAGCCAATATTCTGATAAAATGAAACTTTTTTATTAGCTCAACTTAGATTAAAAATTGGTTGCTGAATTTTTTTTAATTTAAGAATTTAAAAAAATTAAATTGTGAGCGAGGTACATAAAATACCTAAGTCTAGTTGTTATATCCGTCATTCGCCTCATATATCTAAATGTTGTAATCGTCATTGATTAATATTTTTTTTCATGGCCCAAAAAAGCAAAAAAAATAATGGACCAATATTCTAGTAATTTCAAAGTTTTTTATCGAATCAATTAAAAAAAAAATTAATGAATTCATATTTTAATTCTTAAAAATTAGTTTTTATTAACCTAACAAAATTGGAAAATTAGTTGCCCATATTTTTAAATTTTCCTTTGGGTAATAAAAAAAATTTTAAAAACACAGAAATTGTGAGTTAAATAAACAAAATACCTAGGTTTAAAAGTTGTATCCGTTTAACATTGAACTCAAAGATTGAAACAAAGTTGAAACTCTTCAGTAATTTATTTTTAATTTAGAGTACTTTAAATGTGGCTATACACTTAATTGTGTCTTATGTCTAGCCAAAAAAAAAACCATAACAAAATATTCTAGTAATTTCAAAGTTTTTTACCGGCTCAATTAAACAAAAAATTAATGAATTCATATTTTAATTCTTAAAAATTAGCTTTCAGTAACCTAACAAAATTGAAAAATTAGTTGCCCATATTTTTAAATTTTCCTTTGGGTAATAAAAAAATATTTAAAAAACACAGAAATTGTGAGTTAAATAAATAAAATACCAAGGTCTAAAAGTTGCATCCGTTTAACATTGAACTCAAAGATTGAAACAAAGTCGAAACTCCTCAACAATTTTATTTTTAATTTAGAGTACTTTAAATGTGGGTATGCTCTTAATTGTCTCTTATGTCTAGTTGAAAAAAAAACTTAACAAAATACTCTAGTAATTTTAAAGTTTTTTACCGGCTCATTTAAACAAAAAATTAATGAATTTATATTTTAATTCTTAAAAATAAGCTTTTATTAAACAAACAAAATTGAAAAATTAGTTGCCCATATTTTTAAATTTTCCTTTGGGTAATAAAAAAAAATTTAAAAAACACAGAAATTGCGAGTTAAATAAATAAAACACCAAGGTCTAAAAGTTGCATCCGTTTAACATTGAACTCAAAGATTGAAACAAAGTCGAAACTCCTCAAAAATTTTATTTTTAATTTAGAGCACTTTAAATGTGGGTATGCTCTTAATTGTCCCTTATGTCTAGCTAAAAAAAAGAACCTTAACAAAATTTAAAAAGGTTATTTTTTTATTATTCCAATTAAATAAAAAATTTAATGAGCCATTATTCTTATAATTTGAAACTTAACCTAGTTAAAAAAAAAAAATTTAATGAGCCTATATTCTAATAAAATGGAACTTTTTTATTAGCTTAACTTAGATTAAAAATTGGTTGTTGAATTTTTTTTAATTTAAGAATTTAAAAAAAAATTAAATTGTGTGCAAGGTATATAAAATACCTAAGTCTAGTTGCTATATCCGTCATTCGTCTCATATATCTAAATGTTATAATTGTCATTGATTAATATATATTTCCATGGCACAAAAATAGCAAAAAAAATTGCAGGGCCAATACTCTAGTAATTTCAAAGTTTTTTATCGGCTCAATAAAACAAAAAATTAATGAATTAATTTTTTAATTCTTAAAAACTAGCTTTTATTAACCTAACAAAATTGAAAAATTAGTTGCCCATATTTTTAAATTTTCATTTGGGTAATAAAAAAATGTTTAAAAAACACAAAAATTGTGAGTTAAATAAATAAAATACCAAGGTCTAAAAGTTGCATCCGTTTAACATTGAACTCAAAGATTGAAACAATGTCGAAACTCCTCAATAATTTTATTTTTAATTTAGAGTACTTTAAATGTGGAAATGCTCTTAATTGTCCCTTATGTCTAGCTAAAAAAAAAAACCTTAACAAAATTTAAAAAGGTTATTTTTTTATTATTCCAATTAAATAAAAAATTTAATGAGCCTATATTTTAATAAAATGAAACTTTTTTATTAGCTCAATTTAGATTAATAATTGGTTGCAGAATTTTTTTTTAAATTAAGAATTTAAAAAAATTAAATTGTGAGGGAGGTACATAAAATACCTGTAACAGCCCGATCCTTCTCCAGTTAGTATTGTCCGCTTTGGCCCATGGGCCTCACGGATTTGTCCCTTGGGAGGTTTCATTCCCAAAAGCGCGCTGACCAGGTGAGGAAGGCTCCCACATATATAGCCCAAATCTTTTCTTCCCGTTTTCGATGTGGGACACGAAGTTTCCACCCCAGTGCGTAGCTGGTTGAACAAGCATGTCCCAACCCCATCCCTGGGTCGTGACAAGCCCACCAGCTTCCGCCTGGTGCGTCCTCGCACCACACACCGTACTAGAGGGAGTCCAGCTCAGGTGGTAAAGCTAGCCTGTAGGCTACTGGACCCACACGCTCAATGACATCATATGGACCAATAAACCTAGGGCTCAACTTACCCTTTTTACCAAATCTTAGCACTTTTTTCCAAGGTGATACCTTAAGAAACACCTTCTCGCCAACCTCATACTCTATATCCTTTCTCCTCAGGTCGGCATATGACTTCTGTCTGTCCGAGGCGACTTTCAAATTGTCTCTGATGAGTTTCACTTTTTCCTCCATCTGTCTCACTAAATCTGGGCCCACTATTTTCTCCTCACCCATTTCTGTCCAGCATAAGGGAGTTCTACATCTCCTCCCAAACAACGCTTCATATGGAGCCATTTTTATACTGGCTTGGTAGCTGTTGTTGTCATTTCAATCTCAAAGTTTAGTTACAAGTCCAAAATGAAATACATCATAAACTAGTAATTTATTGTCTATGAATTTCTATATGAATGCAATAGATAATACTTCATTTTTAGATCTCATAAATAATTGTAAATGATATGATACATGATAATATGATATGGAAACGTGTGAAATGAATATGGACATATTAACAGGTGATTAGTGGAACCCGCCAGATGCTAATAAAATAAGGGAGGCTCTGTCCGGGTCTCCACAGAAATAAGATATTAAAAAAAAAAAATTCCACACATAGAATACATGTTTTAAATGACATCAAAAGTTTACAATAAATATGATAAAACAAGATAGGGTGCTCTGGCACCGAATGTGGCACTTCTTGCTCAGCTATACGGTAGACGGGTAAGGGGCGTCACAATACCTAAGTCTTGTTGTTATATCCGTCATTCGTCTCATATATCTAAATGTTATAATCGTCATTGATTAATATTTTTTTCCATGCCCCAAAAAAGCAAAAAAATTGAAGGACCAGTATTCTATAAATTTCAAAGTTTTTTATCAGCTTAATCAAACAAAAAATTAATGAATTCATTTTTTAATTCTTAAAAATGAGTTTTTATTAACCTAACAAAATTGAAAAATTAGTTGCCCATATTTTTAAAATTTCCTTTGGTTAATAAAAGAAATATTTAAAAAATACACAAATTATGAGTTAAATAAATAAAACACCTAGGTCTAAAAGTTGCATCCGTGTAACATTGAACTCAAAGATTGAAACAGAGTTGAAACTCCTCAACAATTATATTTTTAATTTAGAGTACTTTAAATGTGGGTATGCTCTTAATTGTCTCTTATGTCTAGCAAAAAAAAAACTTAACAAATTTTTAAAAGTTTATTTTTTTATTATTCCAATTAAATAAAAAATTTAATGAGCCATTATTCTTATAATTTGAAACTTAACCCACTTAAAAAAAATTTAATGAGCCAATATTCTGATAAAATGAAACTTTTTTATTAGCTCAACTTAGAATAAAAATTGGTTGCTGAATTTTTTTTAATTTAAGAATTTAAAAAAATTAAATTGTGAGCGAGGTACATAAAATACCTAAGTCTAGTTGTTATATCCGTCATTCGCCTCATATATCTAAATGTTGTAATCGTCATTGATTAATATTTTTTTTCATGGCCCAAAAAAGCAAAAAAAATAATGGACCAATATTCTAGTAATTTCAAAGTTTTTTATCGAATCAATTAAAAAAAATTAATGAATTCATGTTTTAATTCTTAAAAATTAGTTTTTATTAACCTAACAAAATTAGAAAATTAGTTGCCCATATTTTTAAATTTTCCTTTGGGTAATAAAAAAAATTTTAAAAACACAGAAATTGTGAGTTAAATAAATAAAACACCTAGGTTTAAAAGTTGTATCCGTTTAACATTGAACTCAAAGATTGAAACAAAGTTGAAACTCTTCAGTAATTTATTTTTAATTTAGAGTACTTTAAATGTGGCTATACACTTAATTGTGTCTTATGTCTAGCCAAAAAAAAAAAACCATAACAAAATATTCTAGTAATTTCAAAGTTTTTTACCTGCTCAATTAAACAAAAAATTAATGAATTCATATTTTAATTCTTAAAAATTAGCTTTCATTAACCTAACAAAATTGAAAAATTAGTTGCCCATATTTTTAAATTTTCCTTTGGGTAATAAAAAAATATTTAAAAAACACAGAAATTGTGAGTTAAATAAATAAAATACCAAGGTCTAAAAGTTGCATCCGTTTAACATTGAACTCAAAGATTGAAACAAAGTCGAAACTCCTCAACAATTTTATTTTTAATTTAGAGTACTTTAAATGTGGGTATGCTCTTAATTGTCTCTTATGTCTAGTTAAAAAAAAAACCTTAACAAAATACTCTAGTAATTTTAAAGTTTTTTACCGGCTCATTTAAACAAAAAATTAATGAATTTATATTTTAATTCTTAAAAATTAGGTTTTATTAAACAAACAAAATTGAAAAATTAGTTGCCCATATTTTTAAATTTTCCTTTGGGTAATAAAAAAAAATTTTAAAAACACAGAAATTGCGAGTTAAATAAATAAAACACCAAGGTCTAAAAGTTGCATCCGTTTAACATTGAACTCAAATATTGAAACAAAGTCGAAACTCCTTAACAATTTTATTTTTAATTTAGAGTACTTTAAATGTGGGTATGCTCTTAATTGTCCTTTGTGTCTAGCAAAAAAAAACTTAACAAATTTTTAAAAGTTTACTTTTTTATTATTCCAATTAAATTAAAAAATTAATTAGCCATTATTCTTATAATTTGAAACTTAAGCTAGTTAAAAAAAAATTTAATGAGCCTATATTCCAATAAAATGAAACTTTTTTATTAGCTCAACTTAGATTAAAAATTGGTTGTTAAACTTTTTTTTATTTAAGAATTTAAAAAAAAAAATTAAATTGTAAGCGAGGTACATAAAATACCTAAGTCTAGTTGTTATATCCGTCATTCATCTCATATATCTAAATGTTATAATCGTCATCGATTAATATATATTTTCATGGCACAAAAAAACCAAAAAAAAATCGTGGGACCAATACTCTAGTAATTTCAAAGTTTTTTACCGGCCCAATAAAACAAAAAATTAATGAATTAATTTTTTTAATTCTTAAAAATTAGCTTTTATTAACCTACCAAAATTGAAAAATTAGTTGCCCATATTTTTAAATTTTCCATTGGGTAATAAAAAAATATTTAAAAAATACAGAAATTGTGAGTTAAATAAATAAAATACCAAGGTCTAAAAGTTACATCCGTTAAACATTGAACTCAAAGATTGAAACAATGTCGAAACTCCTCAATAATTTTATTTTTAATTTAGAGTACTTTAAATGTGGAAATGCTCTTAATTGTCTCTTATGTCTAGCTAAAAAAAAAACCTTAACAAAATTTAAAAAGGTTATTTTTTTATTATTCCAATTAAATAAAAAATTTAATGAGCCTATATTTTAATAAAATGAAACTTTTTTATTAGCTCAACTTAGATTAAAAATTTGTTGCAGAATTTTTTTTTAAATTAAGAATTTAAAAAAATTAAATTGTGAGGGAGGTACATAAAATACCTAAGTCTTATTGTTATATCCGTCATTCGTCTCATATATCTAAATGTTATAATCGTCATTGATTAATATTTTTTTCCATGGCCCAAAAAAGCAAAAAAATTGAAGGACCAGTATTCTAGAAATTTCAAAGTTTTTTATCAGCTCAATCAAACAAAAAATTAATGAATTCATTTTTTAATTCTTAAAAATAAGTTTTTATTAACCTAACAAAATTGAAAAATTAGTTGCCCATATTTTTAAATTTTCCTTTGGTAATAAAAGAAATATTTAAAAAACACAGAAATTGTGAGTTAAATAAATAAAACACCAAGGTCTAAAAGTTGCATCCGTTTAACATGGAACTCAAATATTGAAACAAAGTCAAAACTCCTCAACAATTTTATTTTTAATTTAGAGCACTTTAAATGTAGGTATGCTCTTAATGGTCCCTTATGTCTAGCTAAAAAAAAACCTTAACAAAATTTAAAAAGGTTATTTTTTTATTGTTCCAATTAAATAAAAAATTTAATGAGCCATTATTCTTATAATTTGAAACTTAACCCAGTTAAAAAAAATTTAATGAGCCTATATTCTAATAAAATTAAACTTTTTTATTAGTTCAACTTATATTAAAAATTGGTTCTTGAATTTTTTTTAATTTAAGAATTTTAAAAAAATTATATTGTGAGCGAGGTACGTAAAATACCTAAGTCTAGTTGTAATATCCATCATTCGTCTCATATATCTAAATGTTATAATCGTCATTGATTAATATATTTTTCCATGGCACAAAAAAAGCAAAAAAAATTGCGGGACCAATAGTCTAGTAATTTTAAAGTTTTTTACCGGCTCAATAAAATAAAAAATTAATGAATTAAATTTTTAATTCTTAAAAATTAGCTTTTACTGACCTTACAAAATTGAAAAATTAGTTGCTCATATTTTTAAATTTTTCATTGGGTAATAAAAAAATATTTAAAAGGCACAGAAATTGTGAGTTAAATAAATAAAATACCATGGTCTAAAAGTTGCATCCGTTTAACATTGAACTCAAAGATTGAAACAATGTCTAAACTCCTCAACAATTTTATTTTTAATTTAGAGTACTTTAAATGTGGGTATGCTCTTAATTGTCTCTTATGTCTAGCTAAAAAAGAAAAACTTAACAAAATATAAAAAGGTTATTTTTTATTATTCCAATTAAATAAAAATTTAATGAGTCATTATTCTTATAATTTAAAACTTAACCCATTTTTAAAAAAAAAAAAAAAATTAATGAGCCTATATTCTAATAAAATGAAAATTTTTTATTAGCTCAACTTAGATTAAAAATTTGTTGCTGAATTTTTTTTTAATTTAAGATATTTAAAAAAAATTAAATTACGAGTGAGGTACATAAAATATGTAAGTCTAGTTGTTATATCCATCATTCGTCACATATATCTAAATGTTATAATCATCGTTGATTAATATTTTTTTCCATGGCCCAAAAGAGCAAAAAATTAATGGACCAATATTCTAGCAATTTCAAAGTTTTTTATCGACTCAATTGCACAAAAAATTAATGAATTCATTTTTTAATTCTTAAAAATTAGTTGCCCATATTTTTAAAATTTCCTTTGGGTAATAAAGAAATATTTAAAAAACACACCAATTGTGAGCTAAATAAATAAAACACCTAGGTCTTAAAGTTGCACCCGTTTAACATTGAACTTAAAGACTAAAAAAAAGTCGAAACTCCTCAACAATTTTATTTTTAATTTAGAGTACTTTATATGTGGGTATGCTCTTAATTGTCTCTTATGTCTAGCTAAAAAAGAAAACCTTAACAAAATATAAAAAGGTTATTTTTTTATTATTCCAATTAAATAAAAATTTAATGAGTCATTATTCTTATAATTTAAAACTTAACCCATTTTAAAAAAAAAATTAATGAGCCTATATTCTAATAAAATGAAAAATTTTTATTAGCTCAACTTAGATTAAAATTGGTTGCTGATTTTTTTTTAATTTAAGAATTTAAAAAAAATTAAATTGTGAGCGAGGTACATAAAATACCTAAGTCTTGTTGTTATATCCGTCATTCGTCACATATATCTAAATGTTATAATAATCGTTGATTAATATTTTTTTCCATGGCCCAAAAGAGCAAAAAATTAATGGACCAATATTCTAGCAGTTTCAAAGTTTTTTATCGTCTCAATTGCACAAAAAATTAATGAATTCATTTTTTAAGTCTTAAAAATTAGTTTTTATTAACCTAACAAAATTGGAAAATTAGTTGCCCATATTTTTAAATTTTCCTTTGGGTAACAAAAAAATATTTAAAAAACACAGAAATTGTGAGTTAAATAAATAAAATACCAAGGTCTAAAAGTTGCATCCGTTTAACATTGAACTCAAAGATTGAAACAAAGTCGAAACTCCTCAACAATTGTATTTTTAATTTAGAGTACTTTAAATGTGGGTATGCTCTTAATTGTCTCTTATGTCAAGCAAAAAAAAAAACTTAATAAAATTTTAAAATGTTATTTTTTTTATTATTCCAATTAAATGAAATTTTAATGAGCCATTATTCTTATAATTTGAAACTTAACCCAGTTAAAAAAAAATTTAATGAGCCTATATTCTAATAAAATAAAACTTTTTTATTAGCTCAACTTAGATTAAAATTTGGTTGCTGAATTTTTTTTTAATTTATGAATTTAAAAAAAATTAAATTCTGAGCAAGGTATATAAATACCTAAGTCTAGTTGCTATATCCGTCATTCGTCTCATATATCTAAATGTTATAATCGTCATTGATTAATATATATTTCCATGGCACAAAAATAGCAAAAAAAATTGCAGGGCCAATACTCTAGTAATTTCAAAGTTTTTTACCGGCTCAATAAAACAAAAAATTAATGAATTAATTTTTTAATTCTTAAAAACTAGCTTTTATTAACCTAACAAAATTGAAAAATTAGTTGCCCATATTTTTAAATTTTCCTTTGGGTAATAAAAAAATATTTAAAAAACACAGAAATTGTGAGTTAAATAAATAAAATACCAAGGTCTAAAAGTTGTATCCGTTTAACATTGAACTCAAAGATTGAAACAATGTCGAAACTCCTCAATAATTTTATTTTTAATTTAGAGTACTTTAAATGTGGAAATGCTCTTAGTTGTCTCTTATGTCTAGCTAAAAAAAAAACCTTAACAAAATTTAAAAAGGTTATTTTTTTATTATTCCAATTAAATAAAAAATTTAATGAGCCTATATTTTAATAAAATGAAACTTTTTTGTTAGCTCAACTTAGATTAAAAATTTGTTGCAGAATTTTTTTTTTAAATTAAGAATTTAAAAAAATTAAATTGTGAGGGAGGTACATAAAATACCTAAGTCTTGTTGTTATATCCGTCATTCGTCTCATATATCTAAATGTTATAATCGTAATTGATTAATATTTTTTTCCATGGCCCAAAAAAGAAAAAAAATTGAAGGACCAGTATTCTAGAAATTTCAAAGTTTTTTATCAGCTCAATCAAACAAAAAATTAATGAATTCATTTTTTAATTCTTAAAAATGAGTTTTTATTAGCCTAACAAAATTGAAAAATTAGTTGCCCATATTTTTAAATTTTCCTTTGGTAATAAAAGAAATATTTAAAAAACACAGAAATTGTGAGTTAAATAAATAAAACACCAAGGTCTAAAAGTTGCATCCGTTTAATAATGAACTCAAATATTGAAACAAAGTTGAAACTACTCAATAATTTTATTTTTAATTTAGAGCACTTTAAATGTGGGTATGCTCTTAATGGTCCCTTATGTCTAGCTAAAAAAAAACCTTAACAAAATTTAAAAAGGTTATTTTTTTATTATTCCAATTAAATAAAAAATTTAATGAGCCATTATTCTTATAATTTGAAACTTAACCCAGTTAAAAAAAAAATTTAATGAGCCTATATTCTAATAAAATGAGACTTTTTTATTAGCTCAACTTAGATTAAAAATTGGTTCTTGAATTTTTTTTTTTTAATTTAAGAATTTAAAAAAAATTATATTATGAGCGAGGTACGTAAAATACCTAAGTCTAGTTGTAATATCCGTAATTTGTCTCATATATCTAAATGTTATAATCGTCATTGATTAATATATTTTTCCATGGCACAAAAAAAGCTAAAAAAATTGCGGGACTAATAGTCTAGTAATTTTAAAGTTTTTTACCGGCTCAATAAAATAAAAAATTAATGAATTAATTTTTTAATTCTTAAAAATTAGCTTTTATTAACCTTTCAAAATTGAAAAATTAGTAGTTGCTCATATTTTTAAATTTTCCATTGGGTAATAAAAAAATATTTAAAAGGCACAGAAATTGTGAGTTAAATAAATAAAATAGCAAGGTCTAAAAGTTGCATCCGTTTAACATTGAACTCAAAGATTGAAACAATGTCGAAACTCCTCAACAATTTTATTTTTAATTTAGAGTACTTTAAATGTGGGTATGCTCTTAATTGTCTCTCATGTCAAGTTAAAAAAAAACCTTAACAAAATACTCTAGTAATTTTAAAGTTTTTTACCGGCTCAATAAAATAAAAAATTAATGAATTAAATTTTTAATTCTTAAAAATTAGCTTTTACTGA
This sequence comes from Hevea brasiliensis, assembly GCF_030052815.1. Lineage (NCBI taxonomy): Eukaryota > Viridiplantae > Streptophyta > Magnoliopsida > Malpighiales > Euphorbiaceae > Hevea > Hevea brasiliensis. The sequence goes on from NC_079507.1 coordinate 20,710,689, forward strand.
GCTTACAAAATTGAAAAATTAGTTGCTCATATTTTTAAATTTTTCATTGGGTAATAAAAAAATATTTAAAAGGCACAGAAATTGTGAGTTAAATAAATAAAATACCATGGTCTAAAAGTTGCATCCGTTTAACATGGAACTCAAATATTGAAACAAAGTCAAAACTCCTCAACAATTTTATTTTTAATTTAGAGCACTTTAAATGTAGGTATGCTCTTAATGGTCCCTTATGTCTAGCTAAAAAAAAACCTTAACAAAATTTAAAAAGGTTATTTTTTTATTGTTCCAATTAAATAAAAAATTTAATGAGCCATTATTCTTATAATTTGAAACTTAACCCAGTTAAAAAAAATTTAATGAGCCTATATTCTAATAAAATTAAACTTTTTTATTAGTTCAACTTATATTAAAAATTGGTTCTTGAATTTTTTTTAATTTAAGAATTTTAAAAAAATTATATTGTGAGCGAGGTACGTAAAATACCTAAGTCTAGTTGTAATATCCATCATTCGTCTCATATATCTAAATGTTATAATCGTCATTGATTAATATATTTTTCCATGGCACAAAAAAAGCAAAAAAAATTGCGGGACCAATAGTCTAGTAATTTTAAAGTTTTTTACCGGCTCAATAAAATAAAAAATTAATGAATTAAATTTTTAATTCTTAAAAATTAGCTTTTACTGACCTTACAAAATTGAAAAATTAGTTGCTCATATTTTTAAATTTTTCATTGGGTAATAAAAAAATATTTAAAAGGCACAGAAATTGTGAGTTAAATAAATAAAATACCATGGTCTAAAAGTTGCATCCGTTTAACATTGAACTCAAAGATTGAAACAATGTCTAAACTCCTCAACAATTTTATTTTTAATTTAGAGTACTTTAAATGTGGGTATGCTCTTAATTGTCTCTTATGTCTAGCTAAAAAAGAAAAACTTAACAAAATATAAAAGGTTATTTTTTATTATTCCAATTAAATAAAAATTTAATGAGTCATTATTCTTATAATTTAAAACTTAACCCATTTTTAAAAAAAAAAAAAAAATTAATGAGCCTATATTCTAATAAAATGAAAATTTTTTATTAGCTCAACTTAGATTAAAAATTTGTTGCTGAATTTTTTTTTAATTTAAGATATTTAAAAAAAATTAAATTACGAGTGAGGTACATAAAATATGTAAGTCTAGTTGTTATATCCATCATTCGTCACATATATCTAAATGTTATAATCATCGTTGATTAATATTTTTTTCCATGGCCCAAAAGAGCAAAAAATTAATGGACCAATATTCTAGCAATTTCAAAGTTTTTTATCGACTCAATTGCACAAAAAATTAATGAATTCATTTTTTAATTCTTAAAAATTAGTTGCCCATATTTTTAAAATTTCCTTTGGGTAATAAAGAAATATTTAAAAAACACACCAATTGTGAGCTAAATAAATAAAACACCTAGGTCTTAAAGTTGCACCCGTTTAACATTGAACTTAAAGACTAAAAAAAAGTCGAAACTCCTCAACAATTTTATTTTTAATTTAGAGTACTTTATATGTGGGTATGCTCTTAATTGTCTCTTATGTCTAGCTAAAAAAGAAAACCTTAACAAAATATAAAAAGGTTATTTTTTTATTATTCCAATTAAATAAAAATTTAATGAGTCATTATTCTTATAATTTAAAACTTAACCCATTTTAAAAAAAAAATTAATGAGCCTATATTCTAATAAAATGAAAAATTTTTATTAGCTCAACTTAGATTAAAAATTGGTTGCTGATTTTTTTTTAATTTAAGAATTTAAAAAAAATTAAATTGTGAGCGAGGTACATAAAATACCTAAGTCTTGTTGTTATATCCGTCATTCGTCACATATATCTAAATGTTATAATAATCGTTGATTAATATTTTTTTCCATGGCCCAAAAGAGCAAAAAATTAATGGACCAATATTCTAGCAGTTTCAAAGTTTTTTATCGTCTCAATTGCACAAAAAATTAATGAATTCATTTTTTAAGTCTTAAAAATTAGTTTTTATTAACCTAACAAAATTGGAAAATTAGTTGCCCATATTTTTAAATTTTCCTTTGGGTAACAAAAAAATATTTAAAAAACACAGAAATTGTGAGTTAAATAAATAAAATACCAAGGTCTAAAAGTTGCATCCGTTTAACATTGAACTCAAAGATTGAAACAAAGTCGAAACTCCTCAAAAATTTTATTTTTAATTTAGAGCACTTTAAATGTGGGTATACTCTTAATTGTCCCTTATGTCTAGCTAAAAAAAAAGAACCTTAACAAAATTTAAAAAGGTTATTTTTTTATTATTCCAATTAAATAAAAAATTTAATGAGCCATTATTCTTATAATTTGAAACTTAACCTAGTTAAAAAAAAAATTTAATGAGCCTATATTCTAATAAAATGAAACTTTTTTATTAGCTCAACTTAGATTAAAAATTTGTTGTTGAATTTTTTTAATTTAAGAATTTAAAAAAAAATTAAATTCTGAGCAAGGTATATAAATACCTAAGTCTAGTTGCTATATCCGTCATTCGTCTCATATATCTAAATGTTATAATCGTCATTGATTAATATATATTTCCATGGCACAAAAATAGCAAAAAAAATTGCAGGGCCAATACTCTAGTAATTTCAAAGTTTTTTACCGGCTCAATAAAACAAAAAATTAATGAATTAATTTTTTAATTCTTAAAAACTAGCTTTTATTAACCTAACAAAATTGAAAAATTAGTTGCCCATATTTTTAAATTTTCCTTTGGGTAATAAAAAAATATTTAAAAAACACAGAAATTGTGAGTTAAATAAATAAAATACCAAGGTCTAAAAGTTGTATCCGTTTAACATTGAACTCAAAGATTGAAACAATGTCGAAACTCCTCAATAATTTTATTTTTAATTTAGAGTACTTTAAATGTGGAAATGCTCTTAATTGTCTCTTATGTCTAGCTAAAAAAAAAACCTTAACAAAATTTAAAAAGGTTATTTTTTTATTATTCCAATTAAAAAAAAAATTAATGAGAATATATTTTAATAAAATGAAACTTTTTTGTTAGCTCAACTTAGATTAAAAATTTGTTGCAGAATTTTTTTTTTTAAATTAAGAATTTAAAAAAATTAAATTGTGATGGAGGTACATAAAATACCTAATTCTTGTTGTTATATCCGTCATTCGTCTCATATTTCTAAATTTTATATTCTTAATTTATTAATATTTTTTTCCATGTCCAAAAAAAGAATAAAAATTGAAGGACCAGTATTCTAGAAATTTCAAAGTTTTTATCACTCAATCAAACAAAAAATTAATGAATTCATTTTTTAATTCTTAAAAATGAGTTTTTATTAGCCTAACAAAATTGAAAAATTAGTTGCCCATATTTTTAAATTTTCCTTTGGTAATAAAAGAAATATTTAAAAAACACAGAAATTGTGAGTTAAATAAATAAAACACCAAGGTCTAAAAGTTGCATCCGTTTAATAATGAACTCAAATATTGAAACAAAGTTGAAACTACTCAATAATTTTATTTTTAATTTAGAGCACTTTAAATGTGGGTATGCTCTTAATGGTCCCTTATGTCTAGCTAAAAAAAAACCTTAACAAAATTTAAAAAGGTTATTTTTTTATTATTCCAATTAAATAAAAAATTTAATGAGCCATTATTCTTATAATTTGAAACTTAACCCAGTTAAAAAAAAAATTTAATGAGCCTATATTCTAATAAAATGAGACTTTTTTATTAGCTCAACTTAGATTAAAAATTGGTTCTTGAATTTTTTTTTTTTAATTTAAGAATTTAAAAAATTATATTATGAGCGAGGTAATAAAATACCTAAGTCTAGTTGTAATATCCGTAATTTGTCTCATATATCTAAATGTTATAATCGTCATTGATTAATATATTTTTCCATGGCACAAAAAAAGCTAAAAAAATTGCGGGACTAATAGTCTAGTAATTTTAAAGTTTTTTACCGGCTCAATAAAATAAAAAATTAATGAATTAATTTTTTAATTCTTAAAAATTAGCTTTTATTAACCTTTCAAAATTGAAAAATTAGTAGTTGCTCATATTTTTAAATTTTCCATTGGGTAATAAAAAAATATTTAAAAGGCACAGAAATTGTGAGTTAAATAAATAAAATAGCAAGGTCTAAAAGTTGCATCCGTTTAACATTGAACTCAAAGATTGAAACAATGTCGAAACTCCTCAACAATTTTATTTTTAATTTAGAGTACTTTAAATGTGGGTATGCTCTTAATTGTCTCTCATGTCAAGTTAAAAAAAAACCTTAACAAAATACTCTAGTAATTTTAAAGTTTTTTACCGGCTCAATAAAATAAAAAATTAATGAATTAAATTTTTAATTCTTAAAAATTAGCTTTTACTGAGCTTACAAAATTGAAAAATTAGTTGCTCATATTTTTAAATTTTTCATTGGGTAATAAAAAAATATTTAAAAGGCACAGAAATTGTGAGTTAAATAAATAAAATACCATGGTCTAAAAGTTGCATCCGTTTAACATTGAACTCAAAGATTGAAACAATGTCGAAACTCCTCAACAATTTTATTTTTAATTTAGAGTACTTTAAATGTGGGAATGCTCTTAATTGTCTCTTATGTCTAGCTAAAAAAAAAACCTTAACTAAATTTGAAAAGGTTATTTTTTTATTGTTCCAATTAAATAAAAAAATATAGTGAGCCATTATTCTTATAATTTGAAACTTAACCCAGTTAAAAAAAATTTAATGAGCCTATATTCTAATAAAATGAGACTTTTTTATTAGCTCAACTTAGATTAAAAATTGGTTCTTGAATTTTTTTTTTAATTTAAGAATTTAAAAAAAATTATATTGTGAGCGAGGTACGTAAAATACCTAAGTCTAGTTGTAATATCCATAATTTGTCTCATATATCTAAATGTTATAACCGTCATTGATTAATATATTTTTCCATGGCACAAAAAAAGCTAAAAAAATTGCGGGACTAATAGTCTAGTAATTTTAAAGTTTTTTACCGGCTCAATAAAATAAAAAATTAATGAATTAATTTTTTAATTCTTAAAAATTAGCTTTTATTAACCTTTCTAAATTGAAAAATTAGTAGTTGCTCATATTTTTAAATTTTCCATTGGGTAATAAAAAAATATTTAAAAGGCACAGAAATTGTGAGTTAAATAAATAAAATAGCAAGGTCTAAAAGTTGCATCCGTTTAACATTGAACTCAAAGATTGAAACAATGTCGAAACTCCTCAACAATTTTATTTTTAATTTAGAGTACTTTAAATGTGGGTATGCTCTTAATTGTCTCTCATGTCAAGTTAAAAAAAAACCTTAACAAAATACTCTAGTAATTTTAAAGTTTTTTACCGGCTCAATAAAATAAAAAATTAATGAATTAAATTTTTAATTCTTAAAAATTAGCTTTTACTGAGCTTACAAAATTGAAAAATTAGTTGCTCATATTTTTAAATTTTTCATTGGGTAATAAAAAAATATTTAAAAGGCACAGAAATTGTGAGTTAAATAAATAAAATACCATGGTCTAAAAGTTGCATCCGTTTAACATTGAACTCAAAGATTGAAACAATGTCTAAACTCCTCAACAATTTTATTTTTAATTTAGATTACTTTAAATGTGGGTATGCTCTTAATTGTCTCTTATGTCTAGCTAAAAAAGAAAAACTTAACAATATATAAAAAGTTTATTTTTTATTATTCCAATTAAATAAAAATTTAATGAGTCATTATTCTTATAATTTAAAACTTAACCCATTTTAAAAAAAAAATTAATGAGCCTATATTCTAATAAAATGAAAATTTTTTATTAGCTCAACTTAGATTAAAAATTTGTTGCTGAATTTTTTTTTAATTTAAGATATTTAAAAAAAAATTAAATAACGAGTGAGGTACATAAAATAAGTAAGTCTAGTTGTTATATCCATCATTCGTCACATATATCTAAATGTTATAATCATCGTTGATTAATATTTTTTTCCATGGCCCAAAAGAGCAAAAAATTAATGGACAATATTCTAGCAATTTCAAAGTTTTTTATCGGCTCAATTGCACAAAAAATTAATGAATTCATTTTTTAATTCTTAAAAATTAGTTGCCCATATTTTTAAAATTTCCTTTGGGTAATAAAAGAAATATTTAAAAAACACACCAATTGTGAGCTAAATAATTAAAACACCTAGGTCTTAAAGTTGCACCCGTTTAACATTGAACTTAAAGACTAAAAAAAAGTCGAAACTCCTCAATAATTTTATTTTTAATTTAGAGTACTTTAAATGTGGGTATGCTCTTAATTGTCTCTTATGTCTAGCTAAAAAAGAAAACCTTAACAAAATATAAAAAGGTTATTTTTTTATTATTCCAATTAAATAAAAATTTAATGAGTCAATATTCTTATAATTTAAAACTTAACCCGTTTTAAAAAAAAAATTAATGAGCCTATATTCTAATAAAATGAAAATTTTTTATTAGCTCAACTTAGATTAAAAATTGGTTGCTGATTTTTTTTTTAATTTAAGAATTTAAAAAAAATTAAATTGTGAGCGAGGTACATAAAATACCTAAGTCTTGTTGTTATATCCGTCATTCATCACATATATCTAAATGTTATAATCATCGTTGATTAATATTTTTTTCCATGGCCCAAAAGAGCAAAAAATTAATGGACCAATATTCTAGCAGTTTCAAAGTTTTTTATCGGCTCAATTGCACAAAAAATTAATGAATTCATTTTTTAAGTCTTAAAAATTAGTTTTTATTAACCTAACAAAATTGGAAAATTAGTTGCCCATATTTTTAAATTTTCCTTTGGGTAACAAAAAAATATTTAAAAAACACAGAAATTGTGAGTTAAATAAATAAAATACAAAGGTCTAAAAGTTGCATCCGTTTAACATTGAACTCAAAGATTGAAACAAAGTCGAAACTCCTCAAAAATTTTATTTTTAATTTAGAGCACTTTAAATGTGGGTATGCTCTTAATTGTCCCTTATGTCTAGCTAAAAAAAAAGAACCTTAACAAAATTTAAAAAGGTTATTTTTTTATTATTCCAATTAAATAAAAAATTTAATGAGCCATTATTCTTATAATTTGAAACTTAACCTAGTTAAAAAAAAAAAAAATTTAATGAGCCTATATTCTAATAAAATGAAACTTTTTTATTAGCTCAACTTAGATTAAAAATTTGTTGTTGAATTTTTTTTAATTTAAGAATTTAAAAAAAAATTAAATTGTGTGCAAGGTATATAAAATACCTAAGTCTAGTTGCTATATCCGTCATTCGTCTCATATATCTAAATGTTATAATCGTCATTGATTAATATATATTTCCATGGCACAAAAATAGCAAAAAAAATTACAGGGCCAATACTCTAGTAATTTCAAAGTTTCTTACCGGCTCAATAAAACAAAAAATTAATGAATTAATTTTTTAATTCTTAAAAACTAGCTTTTTATTAACCTAACAAAATTGAAAAATTAGTTGCTCATATTTTTAAATTTTCCTTTGGGTAATAAAAAAATATTTAAAAAACACAGAAATTGTGAGTTAAATAAATAAAATACCAAGGTCTAAAAGTTGTATCCGTTTAACATTGAACTCAAAGATTGAAACAATGTCGAAACTCCTCAATAATTTTATTTTTAATTTAGAGTACTTTAAATGTGGAAATGCTCTTAATTGTCTCTTATGTCTAGCTAAAAAAAAAACCTTAACAAAATTTAAAAAGGTTATTTTTTTATTATTCCAATTAAATAAAAATTTAATGAGCCTATATTTTAATAAAATGAAACTTTTTTGTTAGCTCAACTTAGATTAAAAATTTGTTGCAGAATTTTTTTTTTTAAATTAAGAATTTAAAAAAATTAAATTGTGAGGGAGGTACATAAAATACCTAAGTCTTGTTGTTATATCCGTCATTCGTCTCATATATCTAAATGTTATAATCGTAATTGATTAATATTTTTTTCCATGGCCCAAAAAAGAAAAAAAATTGAAGGACCAGTATTCTAGAAATTTCAAAGTTTTTTATCAGCTCAATCAAACAAAAAATTAATGAATTCATTTTTTAATTCTTAAAAATGAGTTTTTATTAGCCTAACAAAATTGAAAAATTAGTTGCCCATATTTTTAAATTTTCCTTTGGTAATAAAAGAAATATTTAAAAAACACAGAAATTGTGAGTTAAATAAATAAAACACCAAGGTCTAAAAGTTGCATCCGTTTAATATTGAACTCAAATATTGAAACAAAGTTGAAACTACTCAATAATTTTATTTTTAATTTAGAGCACTTTAAATGTGGGTATGCTCTTAATGGTCCCTTATGTCTAGCTAAAAAAAAACCTTAACAAAATTTAAAAAGGTTATTTTTTTATTATTCCAATTAAATAAAAAATTTAATGAGCCATTATTCTTATAATTTGAAACTTAACCCAGTTAAAAAAAAAATTTAATGAGCCTATATTCTAATAAAATGAGACTTTTTTATTAGCTCAACTTAGATTAAAAATTGGTTCTTGAATTTTTTTTTTAATTTAAGAATTTAAAAAAAATTATATTGTGAGCGAGGTACGTAAAATACCTAAGTCTAGTTGTAATATCCGTAATTTGTCTCATATATCTAAATGTTATAATCGTCATTGATTAATATATTTTTCCATGGCACAAAAAAAGCTAAAAAAATAGCGGGACTAATAGTCTAGTAATTTTAAAGTTTTTTACCGGCTCAATAAAATAAAAAATTAATGAATTAATTTTTTTAATTCTTAAAAATTAGCTTTTATTAACCTTTCAAAATTGAAAAATTAGTAGTTGCTCATATTTTTAAATTTTCCATTGGGTAATAAAAAAATATTTAAAAGGCACAGAAATTGTGAGTTAAATAAATAAAATACAAAGGTCTAAAAGTTGCATCTGTTTAACATTGAACTCAAAGATTGAAACAATGTCGAAACTCCTCAACAATTTTATTTTTAATTTAGAGTACTTTAAATGTGGGTATGCTCTTAATTGTCTCTCATGTCAAGTTAAAAAAAAACCTTAACAAAATACTCTAGTAATTTTAAAGTTTTTTACCGGCTCATTTAAACAATAAATTAATGAATTCATATTTTAATTCTTAAAAATTAGCTTTTATTAACCTTACAAAATTGAAAAATTAGTTGCTCATATTTTTAAATTTTCCATTGGGTAATAAAAAAATATTTAAAAGGCACAGAAATTGTGAGTTAAATAAATAAAATACCAAGGTCTAAAAGTTGCATCCGTTTAACATTGAACTCAAAGATTGAAACAATGTCGAAACTCCTCAACAATTTTATTTTTAATTTAGAGTACTTTAAATGTGGGAATGCTCTTAATTGTCTCTTATGTCTAGCCAAAAAAAAACCTTATCTAAATTTGAAAAGGTTATTTTTTTATTGTTCCAATTAAATAAAAAAATTTAATGAGCCATTATTCTTATAATTTGAAACTTAACCCAGTTAAAAAAAAAATTAATGAGACTATATTCTAATAAAATGAGACTTTTTTATTAGCTCAACTTAGATTAAAAATTGGTTCTTGAATTTTTTTTTAATTTAAGAATTTAAAAAAAAATTATATTGTGAGCGAGGTACGTAAAATACCTAAGTCTAGTTGTAATATTCGTAATTTGTCTCATATATCTAAATGTTATAATCATCATTGATTAATATATTTTTCCATGGCACAAAAAAAGCTAAAAAAATTGCGGGACTAATAGTCTAGTAATTTTAAAGTTTTTTACCGGCTCAATAAAATAAAAAATTAATGAATTAATTTTTTAATTCTTAAAAATTAGCTTTTATTAACCTTTCAAAATTGAAAAATTAGTAGTTGCTCATATTTTTAAATTTTCCATTGGGTAATAAAAAAATATTTAAAAGGCACAGAAATTGTGAGTTAAATAAATAAAATACCAAGGTCTAAAAGTTGCATCCGTTTAATATTGAACTCAAAGATTGAAACAATGTCGAACCTCCTCAACAATTTTATTTTTAATGTAGAGTACTTTAAATGTGGGTATGCTCTTAATTGTCTCTCATGTCAAGTTAAAAAAAAAACTTAACAAAATACTCTAGTAATTTTAAAGTTTTTTACCGGCTCATTTAAACAATAAATTAATGAATTCATATTTTAATTCTTAAAAATTAGCTTTTGTTAACCTTACAAAATTGAAAAATTAGTTGCTCATATTTTTAAATTTTCCATTGGGTAATAAAAAAATATTTAAAAGGCACAGAAATTGTGAGTTAAATAAATAAAATACCAAGGTCTAAAAGTTGCATCCGTTTAACATTGAACTCAAAGATTGAAACAATGTCGAAACTCCTCAACAATTTTATTTTTAATTTAGAGTACTTTAAATGTGAGAATGCTCTTAATTGTCTCTTATGTCTAGCTAAAAAAAAAAACCTTAACTAAATTTGAAAAGGTTATTTTTTTATTGTTCCAATTAAATAAAAAATTTAATGAGCCTTTATTCTTATAATTTGAAACTTAACCCACATAAGAAAAAAATTTAATGAGCCTATATTTTAATAAAATGAAACTTTTTTATTAGCTCAACTTAGATTAAAAATTTGTTGCTGAATTTTTTTTAAATTTAAGATATTTAAAAAAAAAATAAATTACGAGTGAGGTACATAAAATATGGAAGTCTAGTTGTTATATCCATCATTCGTCACATATATCTAAATGTTATAATCATCGTTGATTAATATTTTTTTTCCATGGCCCAAAAGAGCAAAAAATTAATGGACCAATATTCTAGCAATTTCAAAGTTTTTTATCGGCTCAATTGCACAAAAAATTAATGAATTCATTTTTTAATTCTTAAAAATTAGTTTTTATTAACCTAACAAAATTGAAAAATTTGTTGCCCATACTTTTAAAATTTCGTATGGGTAATAAAAGAAATATTTAAAAAACACACAAATTGTGAGCTAAATAAATAAAACACCTAGGTCTTAAAGTTACATCCCTTTAACATTGAACTTAAAGACTAAAAAAAAGTCGAAACTCCTCGACAATTTTATTTTTAATTTAGAGTACTTTAAATGTGGGTACACTCTTAATTGTCTCTTATGTCTAGCTAAAAAAGAAAACCTTAACAAAATTTAAAAAGGTTATTTTTTTATTATTCCAATTAAATAAAAATTTAATGAGTCATTATTCTTATAATTTGAAACTTAACCCACTTAAAAAAAATTTAATGAGCCTATATTCTAATAAAATGAAAATTTTTTATTAGCTCAACTTAGATTAAAAATTGGTTGCTGAATTTTTTTTTTAATTTAAGAATTTAAAAAAAATTAAATTGTGAGCGGGGTACATAAAATACATAAGTCTAATTGTTATATTCGTCATACGCCTCATATATTTAAATGTTATAATCGTCGTTGATTAATATTTTTTTCCATGGCCCAAAAAAGCAAAAAAATTAATGGACCAATATTCTAGTAATTTAAAAGTTTTTTATTGACTCAATTAAACAAAAAAATAATGAATTAATTTTCTAATTCTTAAAAATTAGCTATTATTAACCTAACAAAATTGAAAAATTAGTGCCCATATTTTTAAATTTTCCTTTGGGTAATAAAAGAAATATTTAAAAAACACAGAAATTGTGAGTTAAATAAATAAAACACCAAGGACTAAAAGTTCATCCGTTTAACATTGAACTCAAATATTGAAACAAAGTCGAAACTCCTCAACAATTTTATTTTTAATTTAGAGCACTTTAAATATGGGTATGCTCTTAATTGTCTCTTATATCTAGCTAAAAAAAAATCTTAACAAAATTTAATGAGCCTATATTTTAATATAATGAAACTTTTTTGTTAGCTCAACTTAGATTAAAAACTTATTGCTGAATTTTTTTTTTAATTTAAGAATTTAAAAAAAATTAAATTGTGAGTGAGGTGCAAAAAATAACTAAGTTTAGTTGTTATATCCATCATTCGTCTCATATATCTAAAAATTATAATCGTCATTGATTAATATATATTTTCATGGCACAAAAAAAGCAAAAAAAATCATGGGACCAATACTCTAGTAATTTCAAAGTTTTTTACCGGCTCAATAAAACAAAAAAATTAATGAATTAATTTTTTTAATTCTTAAAAACTAGCTTTTTATTAACCTAACAAAATTGAAAAATTAGTTGCTCATATTTTTAAATTTTCCTTTGGGTAATAAAAAAATATTTAAAAAACACAGAAATTGTGAGTTAAATAAATAAAATACCAAGGTCTAAAAGTTGTATCCGTTTAACATTGAACTCAAAGATTGAAACAATGTCGAAACTCCTCAATAATTTTATTTTTAATTTAGAGTACTTTAAATGTGGAAATGCTCTTAATTGTCTCTTATGTCTAGCTAAAAAAAAAACCTTAACAAAATTTAAAAAGGTTATTTTTTTATTATTCCAATTAAATAAAAAATTTAATGAGCCTATATTTTAATAAAATGAAACTTTTTTGTTAGCTCAACTTAGATTAAAAATTTGTTGCAGAATTTTTTTTTTTAAATTAAGAATTTAAAAAAATTAAATTGTGAGGGAGGTACATAAAATACCTAAGTCTTGTTGTTATATCCGTCATTCGTCTCATATATCTAAATGTTATAATCGTAATTGATTAATATTTTTTTCCATGGCCCAAAAAAGAAAAAAAATTGAAGGACCAGTATTCTAGAAATTTCAAAGTTTTTTATCAGCTCAATGAAACAAAAAATTAATGAATTCATTTTTTAATTCTTAAAAATGAGTTTTTATTAGCCTAACAAAATTGAAAAATTAGTTGCCCATATTTTTAAATTTTCCTTTGGTAATAAAAGAAATATTTAAAAAACACAGAAATTGTGAGTTAAATAAATAAAACACCAAGGTCTAAAAGTTGCATCCATTTAATATTGAACTCAAATATTGAAACAAAGTTGAAACTACTCAACAATTTTATTTTTAATTTAGAGCACTTTAAATGTGGGTATGCTCTTAATGGTCCCTTATGTCTAGCTAAAAAAAAACCTTAACAAAATTTAAAAAGGTTATTTTTTTATTATTCCAATTAAATAAAAAATTTAATGAGCCATTATTCTTATAATTTGAAACTTAACCCAGTTAAAAAAAAATTTAATGAGCCTATATTCTAATAAAATGAGACTTTTTTATTAGCTCAACTTAGATTAAAAATTGGTTCTTGAATTTTTTTTTTAATTTAAGAATTTAAAAAAAATTATATTGTGAGCGAGGTACGTAAAATACCTAAGTCTAGTTGTAATATCCGTAATTTGTCTCATATATCTAAATGTTATAATCGTCATTGATTAATATATTTTTCCATGGCACAAAAAAAGCTAAAAAAATTGCGGGACTAATAGTCTAGTAATTTTAAACTTTTTTACCGGCTCAATAAAATAAAAAATTAATGAATTAATTTTTTTAATTCTTAAAAATTAGCTTTTATTAACCTTTCAAAATTGAAAAATTAGTAGTTGTTCATATTTTTAAATTTTCCATTGGGTAATAAAAAAATATTTAAAAGGCACAGAAATTGTGAGTTAAATAAATAAAATACAAAGGTCTAAAAGTTGCATCTGTTTAACATTGAACTCAAAGATTGAAACAATGTCGAAACTCCTCAACAATTTTATTTTTAATTTAGAGTACTTTAAATGTGGGTATGCTCTTAATTGTCTCTCATGTCAAGTTAAAAAAAAACCTTAACAAAATAC